>NW_027008172.1:52500-55000 GCF_036934945.1 Oncorhynchus masou masou | reverse complement strand
GATGGTTGTGCTGGGTCTCTCTCTCTCCCTCTCTCTCTCTCTCTCTCTCTCTCTCTCTCTCTCTCTCTCTCTCTCTTTCTCTCCCTCTCTTTCTCTCTCTCTCCCTCTCTTTCTCTCTCTCTCTCTCTCTCGCTCTCTCTCTCTCTCCCTCTCTTTCTCTCTCTCTCTCTCTCTCGCTCCCTCTCTTTCTCTCTCTCTCTCTCTTTCTCTCTCTCTCTCGCTCTTTATCTTTGTCCTTTTATTTATCTCAATTTCTCTCGCCCCCAACCGCCCCTCTTTCTTTCTCTCTCTCTCTCTCTCTCTCTCTCTCTCTCTCTTATTTTTTTGAGAAGTATGGGTTGTCTGTGGAGGATAAAGGTAGAGAGGCAGAGCCAACACCCAGAGTCTACCAACCCCAGAACAGACCTTTAAACCCTGTCTTACTCCAAACTAACCAACACCCAGAGTCTACCAACCCCAGAACAGACCTTTAAACCCTGTCTTACTCCAAACTAACCAACACCCAGAGTATACCAACCCCAGAACAGACCTTTAAACCCTGTCTTACTCCAAACTAACCAACACCCAGAGTCTACCAACCCCAGAACAGACCTTTAAACCCTGTCTTACTCCAAACTAACCAACACCCAGAGTCTACCAACCCCAGAACAAACCTTTAAACCCTGTCTTACTCCAAACTAACCAACACCCAGAGTCTACCAACCCCAGAACAAACCTTTAAACCCTGTCTTACTCCAAACTAACCAACACCCAGAGTCTACCAACCCCAGAACAAACCTTTAAACCCTGTCTTACTCCAAACTAACCAACACCCAGAGTCTACCAACCCCAGAACAGACCTTTAAACCCTGTCTTACTCCAAACTAACCAACACCCAGAGTCTACCAACCCCAGAACAGACCTTTAAACCCTGTCTTACTCCAAACTAACCAACACCCAGAGTCTACCAACCCCAGGACAGACCTTTAAACCCTGTCTTACTCCAAACTAACCAACACCCAGAGTCTACCAACCCCAGAACAAACCTTTAAACCCTGTCTTACCCCAAACTAACCAACACCCAGAGTCTACCAACCCCAGAACAAACCTTTAAACCCTGTCTTACTCCAAACTAACCAACACCCAGAGTCTACCAACCCCAGAACAGACCTTTAAACCATGTCTTACTCCAAACTAACCAACACCCAGAGTCTACCAACCCCAGAACAGACCTTTAAACCATGTCTTACCCCAAACTAACCAACACCCAGAGTCTACCAACCCCAGAACAGACCTTTAAACCCTGTCTTACTCCAAACTAACCAACACCCAGAGTCTACCAACCCCAGAACAGACCTTTAAACCCTGTCTTACTCCAAACTAACCAACACCCAGAGTCTACCAACCCCAGAACAAACCTTTAAACCCTGTCTTACCCCAAACTAACCAACACCCAGAGTCTACCAACCCCAGAACAAACCTTTAAACCCTGTCTTACCCCAAACTAACCAACACCCAGAGTCTACCAACCCCAGAACAAACCTTTAAACCCTGTCTTACTCCAAACTAACCAACACCCAGAGTCTACCAACCCCAGAACAGACCTTTAAACCATGTCTTACCCCAAACTAACCAACACCCAGAGTCTACCAACCCCAGAACAGACCTTTAAACCCTGTCTTACTCCAAACTAACCAACACCCAGAGTCTACCAACCCCAGAACAGACCTTTAAACCCTGTCTTACTCCAAACTAACCAACACCCAGAGTATACCAACCCCAGAACAGACCTTTAAACCCTGTCTTACTCCAAACTAACCAACACCCAGAGTCTACCAACCCCAGAACAGACCTTTAAACCCTGTCTTACTCCAAACTAACCAACACCCAGAGTCTACCAACCCCAGAACAGACCTTTAAACCCTGTCTTACTCCAAACTAACCAACACCCAGAGTATACCAACCCCAGAACAGACCTTTAAACCCTGTCTTACTCCAAACTAACCAACACCCAGAGTCTACCAACCCCAGAACAAACCTTTAAACCCTGTCTTACTCCAAACTAACCAACACCCAGAGTCTACCAACCCCAGAACAGACCTTTAAACCCTGTCTTACTCCAAACTAACCAACACCCAGAGTCTACCAACCCCAGAACAAACCTTTAATATCCTGAACACAATCACATTTCCATGTTCTGTAGACCATCTTCCTTCCTCCATGCTTCCTTCTCTGAGACATTAAGACGGCGTGAAAACGGCCCTGATGTTCTAAGCCCCGGGGTGAATAGAAATAGCGTTAGCCTCCCCGCGGACGTTGCCACTCCCCTCCATCTAGAATCCTAGGGGTGTCGAAGGCTATGCTACGTTAGCGTCGCTAACTTCTATATCAGGCAGCTTTATTCATCCCTATTCTCCACAGCTTTAACGCTTTTCTTTTTTACCCCAATATTGAATCAACAGCTTTAGAGACACCGATGGATATGGGATGGGAGATAGAAGCCGAAGTACGATGCAGGAGA
>NW_027008172.1:0-50000 GCF_036934945.1 Oncorhynchus masou masou | reverse complement strand
AAGAAGAGGGGGAGTGTGAGAGGGGGAGAAGGTTTGCGGGAAGAAGAGTGGGAGAAGGTTTGAGGGAAGAAGAGGGGGAGAAGGGATGGGGGAAGAAGAGGGGGAGTTTGAGAGGAGGAGAAGGGGTGAGGGAAGAAGAGGGGGAGTGTGAGAGGGGAGAAGGTTTGAGGGAAGAAGAGTGGGAGAAGGTTTGAGGGAAGAAGAGTGGGAGAAGGTTTGAGGGAAGAAGAGGGGGAGAAGGGATGGGGGAAGAAGAGGGGGAGTTTGAGAGGAGGAGAAGGGGTGAGGGAAGAAGAGGGGGAGTGTGAGAGGGGGAGAAGGTTTGAGGGAAGAAGAGTGGGAGAAGGTTTGAGGGAAGAAGAGTGGGAGAAGGTTTGAGGGAAGAAGAGGGGGAGAAGGGATGGGGGAAGAAGAGGGGGAGTTTGAGAGGAGGAGAAGGGGTGAGGGAAGAAGAGGGGGAGTGTGAGAGGGTGAGAAGGGGTGAGGGAAGAAGAGGGGGAGTGTGAGAGGAGGAGAAGGGGTGAGGGAAGAAGAGGGGGAGTGTGAGAGGGGGAGAAGGGTTGAGGGTCGTCAGACGCGGAGCTCACCAATCGAGCCGTCTAGTTGTAGCTCTCTATTAATCAACCCTGAGACTGACCGGGTGGGCGACTGTTTAACCATGCTGATTCCATCCCTGTGAGGAGAAGAAAGGGAGAGAGAGAAAGAAAGGTGGAGGGAGGGAAGGGTGAGATGATGGATGGAGTCAGGAGGCAGATAATGCAATAGTAGTTCACTTCACTCCACAACAAAAGGTGACGGGCTAGATGGATCAATTTGCAATATTGTGGTCCGTGCATTTTCTGCAACAAAGCCAGGTACATGAAAGCAACGCATTAAGTCACGCTCTTGTATGAACTCTCCCAGTCAATAAACATGGAGAGAGAGGGTGGAAATGAGGAGAGGATGGAGAGGATGGGGAGATGAGGGGAGAATGGGGAGATGAGGGGAGGGTGGGGAGATGAGGAGAGGATGGGGAGATGAGAGGAGGGTGGGGAGATGAGAGGAGGATGGGGAGATGAGAGGAGGGTGGGGAGATGAGAGGAGGGTGGGGAGATGAGGGGAGGATGGGGAGATGAGGAGAGGATGGGGAGATGAGAGGAGGATGGAGAGGATGGGGAGATGAGGAGAGGATGGATAGATGAGGAGAGGATGGGGAGATGAGAGGAGGGTGGGGAGATGAGGAGAGGATGGGGAGATGAGGAGAGGATGGGGAGATGAGGGGAGGATGGGGAGATGAGGAGAGGATGGGGAGATGAGGAGAGGATGGGGAGATGAGGAGAGGATGGGGAGATGAGGAGAGGATGGGGAGATGAGAGGAGGATGGGGAGATGAGGAGAGGATGGGGAGATGAGGGGAGGATGGGGAGATGAGAAGAGGATGGGGAGATGGGGGAGGATGGGGAGATGGGGGAGGATGGGGAGATGAGGAGAGGATGGGGAGATGAGGAGAGGATGGGGAGATGAGGAGAGGATGGGGAGATGGGGGAGGATGGGGAGATGAGGGGAGGATGGGGAGATGAGGAGAGGATGGGGAGATGAGTGGAGGATGGGGAGATGAGGGGAGGATGGGGAGATGAGGAGAGGATGGGGAGATGAGGAGAGGATGGGGAGATGAGGAGAGGATGGGGAGATGAGGAGAGGATGGGGAGATGAGGAGAGGGTGGGGAGATGAGGAGAGGATGGGGAGATGAGGAGAGGATGGGGAGATGGGGGAGGATGGGGAGGATGGGGAGATGAGGGGAGGGTGGGGAGATGGGGGAGGATGGGGAGGATGGGGAGATGAGGGGAGGGTGGGGAGATGAGAGGAGGATGGGGAGATGAGGAGAGGATGGGGAGATGGGGGAGGATGGGGAGATGGGGGAGGATGGGGAGATGAGGAGAGGATGGGGAGATGAGGAGAGGATGGGGAGATGAGGAGAGGATGGGGAGATGAGGAGAGGATGGGGAGATGGGGGAGGATGGGGAGGATGGGGAGATGAGGAGAGGATGCGGAGATGGGGGAGGATGGGGAGGATGGGGAGATGAGGGGAGGGTGGGGAGATGAGAGGAGGATGGGGAGATGAGGAGAGGATGGGGAGATGAGGAGAGGATGGGGAGATGAGGAGAGGATGGGGAGATGAGGAGAGGATGGGGAGATGAGGAGAGGATGGGGAGATGAGGAGAGGATGGGGAGATGAGGAGAGGATGGGGAGATGAGGAGAGGATGGGGAGATGGGGGAGGATGGGGAGATGGGGGAGGATGGGGAGATGAGGAGAGGATGGGGAGATGAGGAGAGGATGGGGAGATGAGGAGAGGATGGGGAGATGAGGAGAGGATGGGGAGATGAGGAGAGGATGGGGAGATGAGGAGAGGATGGGGAGATGAGGAGAGGATGGGGAGATGAGGAGAGGGTGGGGAGATGAGGAGAGGATGGGGAGATGAGGAGAGGATGGGGAGATGAGGAGAGGATGGGGAGATGAGGAGAGGATGGGGAGGATGGGGAGATGAGGAGAGGATGGGGAGATGAGGAGAGGGTGGGGAGATGAGGAGAGGATGGGGAGATGAGGAGAGGATGGGGAGATGAGAGGAGGTTGGGGAGATGGGGGAGGAGAGAAAAGAAAGAGATAGAACAGAGAGGGACCGAAAGAAGGAGAGTGAGGGAGAAGAGCGAGATAGTGGGAGGGGAAGGAAGGAGAGAGCGAGAGAGAGGGAGGGGAAGGATTGAGAGAGAGAGAGAGAGAGAGGGGAAGGAAGGAAGGAGAGAGAGAGAGGGGGGAGGAGGAAGGAGAGAGAGGGGAAGGAATGAGAGAGAAGGTGGGAGAGGAAGGAAAGAGAGAGAGAGGGAGGGAAGGAAGGAGAGAGAGGGATAGAAGGAGGGAGGGGAAGGAAGGAGAGAGGGAGAAAAGAGAGAGAGGGAGGGGGGAAGGAAGGAGAGAGAGAGAGGGAGGGAGGGGAAGAAAGGAAGGAGAGAGAGAGCAAGAGGGAGGGAGGGAGGAGAAGGAAGGAGAGAGAGGGAGCAAGAGGGAGGGAGGGAGGGGAAGGAAGGAAGGAGAGAGAGAGAGAGAGGGAGCAAGAGGGAGGGAGGGGAAGGAAGGAGAGAGAGAGTGGGGAAGGAATGAGAGAGAAGGTGGGAGAGGAAGGAAAGAGAGAGAGAGGGAGGGAAGGAAGGAGAGAGAGGGATAGAAGGAGGGAGGGCAAGGAAGGAGAGAGGGAGAAAAGAGAGAGAGAGGTAGGGGGGAAGGAAGGAGAGAGAGCGAGGGAGGGAGGGGAAGAAAGGAAGGAGAGAGAGAGCAAGAGGGAGGGAGGGAGGGGAAGGAAGGAGAGAGAGAGGGAGCAAGAGTGAGGGAGGGAGGGAGGGGAAGGAAGGAAGGAGAGAGAGAGAGAGAGAGAGAGAGGGAGCAAGAGGGAGGGAGGGAAGTAAGGAGAGAGAGAGGGAGCAAGAGGGGGGAGGGAGGGGAAGGAAGGAGAGAGCGAAAAGAGAGAATCAAATAAGGAGATGAGATTAATCTAACATCTAAATTTTCTCTTTTTTCTCTTTCTCCAGTTAATTAGATAGTTATCTTTAGGATGTTGATAGATTAGATAAAGAATTCATTCATGTTTGAGTCTAATTAACAGCCATGCTATTAACTGCCTTCCCAGTAGTGGTGCAAGTAAAGAATGAGAGGGGGAAGGAGAACTAGTTACAGTGAGGAGAACTAGTTACAGTGAGGAGAACTAGATACAGTGAGGAGAACTAGTTACAGTGAGGAGAACTAGATACTGTGAGGAGAACTAGTTACAGTGAGGAGAACTAGTTACAGTGAGGAGAACTAGATACAGTGAGGAGAACTAGTTACAGTGAGGAGAACTAGTTACAGTGAGGAGAACTAGTTACAGTGAGGAGAACTAGTTACAGTGAGGATTACTAGTTACAGTGAGGAAAACTAGTTACAGTGAGGAGAACTAGATACAGTGAGGAGAACTAGTTACAGTGAGGAGAACTAGTTACAATGAGGATAACTAGTTACAGTGAGGAGAACTAGTTACATTGAGGAGAACTAGTTACAGTGAGGATTACTAGTTACAGTGAGGAAAACTAGTTACAGTGAGGAGAACTAGATACAGTGAGGAGAACTAGTTACAGTGAGGAGAACTAGTTACAGTGAGGATAACTAGTTACAGTGAGGATAACTAGTTACAGTGAGAACTAGTTACATTGAGGATAACTAGTTACATTGAGGAGAACTAGTTACAGTGAAGGTAACTAGTTACAGTGAGGAAAACTAGATACAGTGAGGAGAACTAGTTACAGTGAGGAGAACTAGTTACAGTGAGGAGAACTAGTTACAGTGAGGAGAACTAGTTACAGTGAGGAGAACTAGTTACAGCGAGGAGAACTAGTTACAGCGAGGAGAACTAGTTACAGTGAGGAGAACTAGTTACAGTGAGGAGAACTAGTTACAGTGAGGATAACTAGTTACAGTGAGGATAACTAGTTGCAGTGAGGATAACTAGTTACAGTGAGGAGAACTAGTTACAGCGAGGAGACCTAGTTACAGTGAGGATAACTAGTTACAGTGAGGAGAACTAGTTACAGTGAGGAGAACTAGTTACAGTGAGTAGAACTAGTTACAGTGAGGAGAACTATATACAGTGAGGAGAACTAGTTACCAGAAGGATAATAATATACTGTAGAGACAGAAGGATAATAATATACTGTAGAGACAGAAGGATAGTAATATACTGTATATAGTATATAGTATATAGTAATATAATATATATAATATATAGTAATATACTGTAGAGAGAGACAGAAGGATAATAATATACTGTAGAGAGACACAGAAGGATAATAATATACTGTAGAGACAGAAGGATAATAATATACTGTAGAGACAGAAGGATTATAATATACTGTAGAGACAGAAGGATAATAATATACTGTAGAGACAGAAGGATAATAATATACTGTAGAGACAGAAGGATAGTAATATACTGTAGAGACAGAAGGATAATAATATACTGTAGAGACAGAAGGATAGTAATATACTGTAGAGAGAGACAGAAGGATAATAATATACTGTAGAGACAGAAGGATAATAATATACTGTAGAGAGAGACAGAAGGATAATAATATACTGTAGAGACAGAAGGATAATAATACACTGTAGAGAGAGACAGAAGGATAATAATATACTGTAGAGACAGAAGGATAATAATATACTGTAGAGACAGAAGGATAATAATATACTGTAGAGACAGAAGGATAGTAATATACTGTAGAGAGAGACAGAAGGATAATAATATACTGTAGAGAGAGACAGAAGGATAATAATATACTGTAGAGAGAGACAGAAGGATAATAATATACTGTAGAGACAGAAAGATTATAATATACTGTAGAGACAGAAGGATAATAATATACTGTAGAGACAGAAGGATAATAATATACTGTAGAGACAGAAGGATAGTAATATACTGTAGAGACAGAAGGATAATAATATACTGTAGAGAGAGACAGAAGGATAATAATATACTGTAGAGAGAGACAGAAGGATAGTAATATACTGTAGAGAGAGACAGAAGGATAATAATATACTGTAGAGACAGAAGGATAATAATATACTGTAGAGACAGAAGGATAATAATATACTGTAGAGACAGAAGGATAATAATATACTGTAGAGACAGAAGGATAGTAATATACTGTAGAGACAGAAGGATAATAATATACTGTAGAGACAGAAGGATAGTAATATACTGTAGAGAGAGACAGAAGGATAATAATATACTGTAGAGAGAGACAGAAGGATAATAATATACTGTAGAGACAGAAGGATAATAATATACTGTAGAGACAGAAGGATAATAATATACTGTAGAGACAGAAGGATAGTAATATACTGTAGAGAGAGACAGAAGGATAATAATATACTGTAGAGACAGAAGGATAATAATATACTGTAGAGACAGAAGGATAATAATATACTGTAGAGACAGAAGGATAATAATATACTGTAGAGACAGAAGGATAATAATATACTGTAGAGACAGAAGGATAATAATATACTGTAGAGACAGAAGGATATAATATACTGTAGAGAGAGACAGAAATAATATACTGTAATAATATACTGTAGAGAGAGACAGAAGGATAATAATATACTGTAGAGACAGAAGGATAATAATATAGAGAGACAGAAGGATAATAATATACTGAGAGAGACAGAAGGATAATAATATACTGTAGAGAGAGACAGAAGGATAATAATATACTGTAGAGACAGAAGGATAATAATATACTGTAGAGACAGAAGGATAATAATATACTGTAGAGACAGAAGGATAATAATATACTGAGAGAGAGACAGAAGGATAATAATATACTGTAGAGAGAGACAGAAGGATAATAATATACTGTAGAGACAGAAGGATAATAATATACTGTAGAGAAGGAAGGATAATAATATACTGTAGAGACAGAAGGATAATAATATACTGTAGAGAGAGACAGAAGGATAATAATATACTGTAGAGAGAGAGACAGAAGGATAATAATATACTGTAGAGAGAGACAGAAGGATAATAATATACTGTAGAGACAGAAGGATAATAATATACTGTAGAGACAGAAGGATAATAATATACTGTAGAGACAGAAGGATAATAATATACTGTAGAGAGAGACAGAAGGATAATAATATACTGTAGAGAGAGACAGAAGGATAATAATATACTGTAGAGACAGAAGTAATATAGAGAGACAGAAGGATAATAATATACTGTAGAGACAGAAGGATAATAATATACTGAGAGACAGAAGGATAATAATATACTGTAGAGACAGAAGGATAATAATATACTGTAGAGACAGAAGGATAATAATATACTGTAGAGACAGAAGGATAATAATATACTGTAGAGACAGAAGGATAATAATATACTGTAGAGAGAGACAGAAGGATAATAATATACTGTAGAGACAGAAGGATAATAATATACTGTAGAGACAGAAGGATAATAATATACTGTAGAGACAGAAGGATAATAATATACTGTAGAGACAGAAGGATAATAATATACTGTAGAGAGAGACAGAAGGATAATAATATACTGTAGAGACAGAAGGAGAGGATAATAATATACAGAAGGATAATAATATACTGTAGAGACAGAAGGATAATAATATACTGTAGAGACAGAAGGATAATAATATACTGTAGAGACAGAAGGATAATAATATACTGTAGAGACAGAAGGATAATAATATACTGTAGAGAGAGACAGAAGGATAATAATATACTGTAGAGAGAGACTGTAGAGAGAGACAGAAGGATAATAATATACTGTAGAGACAGAAGTATAATAATATACTGTAGAGAGAGACAGAAGGATAATAATATACTGTAGAGAGAGACAGAAGGATAATAATATACTGTAGAGACAGAAGGATAATAATATACTGTAGAGAGAGACAGAAGGATAATAATATACTGTAGAGAGAGACAGAAGGATAATAATATACTGTAGAGAGAGACAGAAGGATAATAATATACTGTAGAGACAGAAGGATAATAATATACTGTAGAGACAGAAGGATAATAATATACTGTAGAGACAGAAGGATAATAATATACTGTAGAGACAGAAGGATAATAATATACTGTAGAGACAGAAGGATAGTAATATACTGTAGAGAGAGACAGAAGGATAATAATATACTGTAGAGAGAGACAGAAGGATAATAATATACTGTAGAGAGAAGATAATAATATACTGTAGAGAAGGATAGAGACAGAAGGATAATATATAGAGAGAGACAGAAATAATATACTGTAGAGACAGAAGGATAATAATATACTGTAGAGACAGAAGGATAATAATATACTGTAGAGACAGAAGGATAGTAATATACTGTAGAGAGAGACAGAAGGATAATAATATACTGTAGAGAGAGACAGAAGGATAATAATATACTGTAGAGACAGAAGGATAATAATATACTGTAGAGACAGAAGGATAATAATATACTGTAGAGACAGAAGGATAATAATATACTGTAGAGAAGGATAATAATATACTGTAGAGACAGAAGGATAATAATATACTGTAGAGACAGAAGGATAATAATATACTGTAGAGAGAGACAGAAGGATAATAATATACTGTAGAGACAGAAGGATAATAATATACTGTAGAGACAGAAGGATAATAATATACTGTAGAGACAGAAGGATAATAATATACTGTAGAGACAGAAGGATATAATATACTGTAGAGACAGAAGGATAATAATATACTGTAGAGACAGAAGGATAATAATATACTGTAGAGAGAGACAGAAGGATAATAATATACTGTAGAGACAGAAGGATAATAATATACTGTAGAGACAGAAGGATAATAATATACTGTAGAGACAGAAGGATAATAATATACTGTAGAGACAGAAGGATAATAATATACTGTAGAGACAGAAGGATAATAATATACTGTAGAGACAGAAGGATAATAATATACTGTAGAGACAGAAGGATAATAATATACTGTAGAGACAGAAGGATAATAATATACTGTAGAGACAGAAGGATAATAATATACTGTAGAGACAGAAGGATAATAATATACTGAGAGACAGACTGTAGAGGAAGGATAATAATATACTGTAGAGAGAGACTGTAGAGAGAGACAGAAGATAATAATATACTGTAGAGACAGAAGGATAATAATATACTGTAGAGACAGAAGGATAATAATATACTGTAGAGACAGAAGGATAATAATATACTGTAGAGACAGAAGGATAATAATATACTGTAGAGACAGAAGGATAATAATATACTGTAGAGACAGAAGGATAATAATATACTGTAGAGACAGAAGGATAATAATATACTGTAGAGACAGAAGGATAATAGACAGAAGGATAATAATATACTGTAGAGACAGAAGGATAATAATATACTGTAGAGACAGAAGGATAATAATATACTGTAGAGACAGAAGGATAATAATATACTGTAGAGACAGAAGGATAATAATATACTGTAGAGAGAGACAGAAGGATAATAATATACTGTAAGAGAGAGACAGAAGGATAATAATATACTGTAGAGACAGAAGGATAATAATATACTGTAGAGAGAGACAGAAGGATAATAATATACTGTAGAGACAGAAGGATAATAATATACTGTAGAGACAGAAGGATAATAATATACTGTAGAGACAGAAGGATAATAATATACTGTAGAGACAGAAGGATAATAATATACTGTAGAGACAGAAGGATAATAATATACTGTAGAGACAGAAGGATAATAATATACTGTAGAGAGAGACAGAAGGATAATAATATACTGTAGAGAGAGACAGAAGGATAATAATATACTGTAGAGACAGAAGGATAATAATATACTAATAATATACTGTAGAGAGAGACAGAAGGATAATAATATACTGTAGAGACAGAAGGATAATAATATACTGTAGAGAGAGAAGGATAATAATATACTGTAGAGAGAGACAGAAGGATAATAATATACTGTAGAGAAGGATAATAATATACTGTAGAGACAGAAGGATAATAATATACTGTAGAGACAGAAGGATAATAATATATAGAGACAGAAGGAATAATATACTGTAGAGACAGAAGGATAATAATATACTGTAGGATAATAATATACTGTAGAGACAGAAGGATAATAATATACTGTAGAGACAGAAGGATAATAATATACTGTAGAGACAGAAGGATAATAATATACTGTAGAGACAGAAGGATAATAATATACTGTAGAGACAGAAGGATAATAATATACTGTAGAGAGAGACAGAAGGATAATAATATACTGTAGAGAGAGACAGAAGGATAATAATATACTGTAGAGACAGAAGGATAATAATATACTGTATAATAATATACTGTAGAGACAGAAGGATAATAATATACTGTAGAGACAGAAGGATAATAATATACTGTAGAGACAGAAGGATAATAATATACTGTAGAGACAGAAGGATAATAATATACTGTAGAGACAGAAGGATAATAATATACTGTAGAGACAGAAGGATAATAATATACTGTAGAGACAGAAGGATAATAATATACTGTAGAGACAGAAGGATAATAATATACTGTAGAGACAGAAGGACTGTAGAGACAGAAGGATAATAATATACTGTAGAGACAGAAGGATAATAATATACTGTAGAGAGAGACAGAAGGATAATAATATACTGTAGAGAGAGACAGAAGGATAATAATATACAGAAGGATAATAATATACTGTAGAGACAGAAGGATAATAATATACTGTAGAGACAGAAGGATAATAATATACTGTAGAGACAGAAGGATAATAATATACTGTAGATAGGATAATAATATACTGTAGAGACAGAAGGATAATAATATACTGTAGAGACAGAAGGATAATAATATACTGTAGAGAGAGACAGAAGGATAATAATATACTGTAGAGAGAGACAGAAGGATAATAATATACTGTAGAGAGAGACAGAAGATAATAATATACTGTAGAGACAGAAGTATAATAATATACTGTAGAGACAGAAGGATAGTAATATACTGTAGAGACAGAAGGATAATAATATACTGTAGAGACAGAAGGATAATAATATACTGTAGAGAGAGAAGGATAGTAATATACTGTAGAGAGAGACAGAAGGATAATAATATACTGTAGAGACAGAAGGATAATAATATAGAGAGACAGAAGGATAATAATATACTGTATAGAGAGACAGAAGGATAATAATATACTGTAGAGACAGAAGGATAGTAATATACTGTAGAGAGAGACAGAAGGATAATAATATACTGTAGAGAGAGACAGAAGGATAATAATATACTGTAGAGACAGAAGGATAATAATATACTGTAGAGAGAGACGGAAGGATAATAATATACTGTAGAGAGAGACAGAAGGATAATAATATACTGTAGAGAGAGACAGAAGGATAATAATATACTGTAGAGACAGAAGGATTATAATATACTGTAGAGACAGAAGGATAATAATATACTGTAGAGACAGAAGGATAATAATATACTGTAGAGACAGAAGGATAATAATATACTGTAGAGACAGAAGGATAATAATATACTGTAGAGACAGAAGGATAATAATATACTGTAGAGACAGAAGGATAATAATATACTGTAGAGACAGAAGGATAATAATATACTGTAGAGACAGAAGGATAATAATATACTGTAGAGACAGAAGGATAATAATATACTGTAGAGACAGAAGGATAATAATATACTGTAGAGACAGAAGGATAATAATATACTGTAGAGACAGAAAGGATAGGATAATATACTGTAGAGAGAAGAGACAGAAGGATAATAATATACTGTAGAGAGAGACAGAAGGATAATAATATAGAGAGACAGAAGGATAATAATATACTGTAGAGACAGAAGGATAATAATATACTGTAGAGACAGAAGGATAATAATATACTGTAGAGACAGAAGGATAATAATACTGTAGAGACAGAAGGATAATAATATACTGTAGAGACAGAAGGATAATAATATACTGTAGAGACAGAAGGATAGTAATATACTGTAGAGAGAGACAGAAGGATAATAATATACTGTAGAGAGAGACAGAAGGATAATAATATACTGTAGAGAGAGACAGAAGGATAATAATATACTGTAGAGACAGAAGGATTATAATATACTGTAGAGACAGAAGGATAATAATATACTGTAGAAGACAGATAATAATATACTGTAGAGAGAGACAGAAGGATAATAATATACTGTAGAGAGAAGATAATAATATACTGTAGAGACAGAAGGATTATAATATACTGTAGAGACAGAAGGATAATAATATACTGTAGAGACAGAAGGATAATAATATACTGTAGAGACAGAAGGATAGTAATATACTGTAGAGACAGAAGGATAATAATATACTGTAGAGACAGAAGGATAATAATATACTGTAGAGAGAGAAGGATAGTAATATACTGTAGAGAGAGACAGAAGGATAATAATATACTGTAGAGAGAGACAGAAGGATAATAATATACTGAGACAGAAGAAGGATAATAATATACTGTAGAGACAGAAGGATAATAATATACTGTAGAGACAGAAGGATAATAATATACTGTAGAGACAGAAGGATAATAATATACTGTAGAGACAGAAGGATAATAATATACTGTAGAGACAGAAGGATAATAATATACTGTAGAGACAGAAGGATAATAATATACTGTAGAGAGAGACAGAAGGATAATAATATACTGTAGAGACAGAAGGATTATAATATACTGTAGAGACAGAAGGATAATCATATACTGTAGAGACAGAAGGATAATAATATACTGCAGAGACAGAAGGATAATAATATACTGTAGAGACAGAAGGATAATAATATACTGTAGAGACAGAAGGATAATAATATACTGTAGAGACAGAAGGATAATAATATACTGTAGAGACATAATAATATACTGTAGAGACAGAAGGATAATAATATACTGTAGAGACAGAAGGATAATAATATACTGTAGAGACAGAAGGATAATAATATACTGTAGAGACAGAAGGATAATAATATACTGTAGAGACAGAAGGATAATAATATACTGTAGAGAGAGACAGAAGGATAATAATATACTGTAGAGACAGAAGGATAATAATATACTGTAGAGAGACAGAAGGATAATAATATACTGTAGAGAGAGAAGAGACAGAAGGATAATAATATACTGTAGAGACAGAAGGATAATAATATACTGTAGAGACAGAAGGATAATAATATACTGTAGAGACAGAAGGATAGAGACAGAAGGAATAATATACTGTAGAGACAGAAGGATAATAATATACTGTAGAGACAGAAGGATAATAATATACTGTAGAGAGAGACAGAAGGATAATAATATACTGTAGAGAGAGACAGAAGGATAATAATATACTGTAGAGACAGAAGGATAATAATATACTGTAGAGACAGAAGGATAATAATATACTGTAGAGACAGAAGGATAATAATATACTGTAGAGACAGAAGGATAATAATATACTGTAGAGACAGAAGGATAATAATATACTGTAGAGACAGAAGGATAATAATATACTGTAGAGAGAGACAGAAGGATAATAATATACTGTAGAGACAGAAGGATAATAATATACTGTAGAGAGAGACAGAAGAGAGAGACAGAAGGTATAATAATATACTGTAGAGACAGAAGGATAATAATATACTGTAGAGACAGAAGGATAATAATATACTGTAGAGACAGAAGGATAATAATATACTGTAGAGAGAGACAGAAGGATAATAATATACTGTAGAGACAGAAGGATAATAATATACTGTAGAGACAGAAGGATAATAATATACTGTAGAGACAGAAGGATAATAATATACTGTAGAGACAGAAGGATAATAATATACTGTAGAGACAGAAGGATAATAATATACTGTAGAAGAAGGATAATAATATACTGTAGAGACAGAAGGATAATAATATACTGTAGAGAGAGACAGAAGGATAATAATATACTGTAGAGACAGAAGGATTATAATATACTGTAGAGACAGAAGGATAATAATATACTGTAGAGACAGAAGGATAATAATATACTGTAGAGACAGAAGGATAGTAATATACTGTAGAGAGAGACAGAAGGATAATAATATACTGTAGAGACAGAAGGATAATAATATACTGTAGAGACAGAAGGATAATAATATACTGTAGAGACAGAAGGATAATAATATACAGAAGGATAATAATATACTGTAGAGACAGAAGGATAGTAATATACTGTAGAGACAGAAGGATAATAATATACTGTAGAGACAGAAGGATAATAATATACTGTAGAGACAGAAGGATAATAATATACTGTAGAGACAGAAGGATAATAATATACTGTAGGATAATAATATACTGAGAGACAGATAATAATATAAGGATAATAATATACTGTAGAGACAGAAGGATAATAATATACTGTAGAGACAGAAGGATAATAATATACTGTAGAGACAGAAGGATAATAATATACTGTAGAGACAGAAGGATAATAATATACTGTAGAGACAGAAGGATAATAATATACTGTAGAGACAGAAGGATAATAATATACTGTAGAGAGAGACAGAAGGATAATAATATACTGTAGAGAGAGACAGAAGGATAGTAATATACTGTAGAGAGAGACAGAAGGATAATAATATACTGTAGAGAGAGACAGAAGTATAATAATATACTGTAGACACAGAAGGATTATAATATACTGTAGAGACAGAAGGATTATAATATACTGTAGAGACAGAAGGATAATAATATACTGTAGAGACAGAAGGATAATAATATACTGTAGAGAGAGACAGAAGGATAATAATATACTGTAGAGACAGAAGATAATAATATAGAGAGACAGAAGGATAATAATATACTGTAGAGACAGAAGGATAATAATATACTGTAGAGACAGAAGGAGACTGTAGAGACAGAAGGATAATAATATACTGTAGAGAGAGACAGAAGGATAATAATATACTGTAGAGACAGAAGGATAATAATATACAGAAGGATAATAATATACTGTAGAGACAGAAGGAATATACAGAAGGATAATAATATACTGTAGAGACAGAAGGATAATAATATACTGTAGAGACAGAAGGATAATAATATACTGTAGAGACAGAAGGATAATAATATACTGTAGAGACAGAAGGATAATAATATACTGAGAGAGACAGAAGGATAATAATATAGAGAGAGACAGAAGGATAATAATATACTGTAGAGAGAGACAGAAGGATAATAATATACTGTAGAGAGAGACAGAAGGATAATAATATACTGTAGAGACAGAAGGATAATAATATACTGTAGAGACAGAAGGATAATAATATACTGTAGAGACAGAAGGTAGAGACAGAAGGATAATAATATACTGTAAGACAGAAGGATAATAATATACTGTAGAGACAGAAGGATAATAATATACTGTAGAGACAGAAGGATAATAATATACTGTAGAGACAGAAGGATAATAATATACTGTAGAGACAGAAGGATAATAATATACTGTAGAGAGAGACAGAAGGATAATAATATACTGTAGAGAGACAGAAGGATAATAATATACTGTAGAGACAGAAGGATAATAATATACTGTAGAGACAGAAGGATAATAATATACTGTAGAGACAGAAGGATAATAATATACTGTAGAGACAGAAGGATAATAATATACTGTAGAGAGAGACAGAAGGATAATAATATACTGTAGAGAGAGACAGAAGGATAATAATATACTGTAGAGACAGAAGGATAATAATATACTGTAGAGAGAGACAGAAGGATAATAATATACTGTAGAGACAGAAGGATAATAATATACTGTAGAGACAGAAGGATAATAATATACTGTAGAGACAGAAGGATAATAATATACTGTAGAGACAGAAGGATAATAATATACTGTAGAGACAGAAGGATAATAATATACTGTAGAGAGAGACAGAAGGATAATAATATACTGTAGAGACAGAAGGATAATAATATACTGTAGAGACAGAAGGATAATAATATACTGTAGAGACAGAAGGATAATAATATACTGTAGAGACAGAAGGATAATAATATACTGTAGAGACAGAAGGATAATAATATACTGTAGAGACAGAAGGATAATAATATACTGTAGAGACAGAAGGATAATAATATACTGTAGAGAGAGACAGAAGGATAATAATATACTGTAGAGACAGAAGGATAATAATATACTGTAGAGACAGAAGGATAATAATATACTGTAGAGACAGAAGGATAATAATATACTGTAGAGAGAGACAGAAGGATAATAATATACTGTAGAGACAGAAGGATAATAATATACTGTAGAGACAGAAGAGAGAGGAATAATATACTGTAGAGACAGAAGGATAATAATATACTGTAGAGACAGAAGGATATAATATACTGTAGAGACAGAAGGATAATAATATACTGTAGAGACAGAAGGATAATAATATACTGTAGAGACAGAAGGATAATAATATACTGTAGAGACAGAAGGATAATAATATACTGTAGAGACAGAAGGATAATAATATACTGTAGAGACAGAAGGATAATATACTGTAGAGACAGAAGGATAATAATATACTGTAGAGACAGAAGGATAGGATAATATACTGTAGAGACAGAAGGATAATAATATACTGTAGAGACAGAAGGATAGTAATATACTGTAGAGACAGAAGGATAATAATATACTGTAGAGAGACAGAAGGATAATAATATACTGTAGAGACAGAAGGATAATAATATACTGTAGAGAGAGACAGAAGGATAATAATATACTGTAGAGACAGAAGGATAATAATATACTGTAGAGACAGAAGGATAATAATATACTGTAGAGATAGGATAATAATATACTGTAGAGACAGAAGGATAATAATATACTGTAGAGACAGAAGGATAATAATATACTGTAGAGACAGAAGGATAATAATATACTGTAGAGAGAGACAGAAGGATAGAGACAGAAGGAATAATATACTGTAGAGACAGAAGGATAATAATGTAGAGACAGAAATATACTGTAGAGACAGAAGGATAATAATATACTGTAGAGACAGAAGGATAATAATATACTGTAGAGACAGAAGGATAATAATATACTGTAGAGACAGAAGGATAATAATATACTGTAGAGACAGAAGGATAATAATATACTGAGAGACAGAAGGATAATAATATACTGTAGAACAGATAGGATAATAATATACTGTAGAGACAGAAGGATAATAATATACTGTAGAGACAGAAGGATAATAATATATATACTGTAGAGTAGAGACAGAAGGATAATAATATACTGTAGAGAGAGACAGAAGGATAATAATATACTGTAGAGAGAGACAGAAGGATAATAATATACTGTAGAGACAGAAGGATAATAATATACTGAAGGATAATAATATAGAGACAGAAGGATAATAATATACTGTAGAGACAGAAGGATAATAATATACTGTAGAGACAGAAGGATAATAATATACTGTAGAGACAGAAGGATAATAATATACTGTAGAGACAGAAGGATAATAATATACTGTAGAGACAGAAGATATAGAAGGATAATAATAATATACTGTAGAGACAGAAGGATAATAATATACTGTAGAGACAGAAGGATAATAATATACTGTAGATAATAATATACTGTAGAGACAGAAGGATAATAATATACTGTAGAGACAGAAGGATAATAATATACTGTAGAGACAGAAGAAGGATAATAATATACTGTAGAGAGAGACAGAAGGATAATAATATACTGAGAGAGACAGAAGGATAATAATATACTGTAGAGAGAGACAGAAGGATAATAATATACTGTAGAGACAGAAGGATATAATATACTGTAGAGACAGAAGGATAATAATATACTGTAGAGACAGAAGGATAATAATATACTGTAGAGACAGAAGGATAATAATATACTGTAGAGACAGAAGGATAATAATATACTGTAGAGACAGAAGGATAATAATATACTGTAGAGACAGAGAAGGATAATAATATACTGTAGAGACAGAAGGATAATAATATACTGTAGAGACAGAAGGATAATAATATACTGTAGAGACAGAAGGATAATAATATACTGTAGAGACAGAAGGATAATAATATACTGTAGAGAGAGACAGAAGGATAATAATATACTGTAGAGACAGAAGATAATAATATACTGTAGAGACAGAAGGATAATAATATACTGTAGAGAGAGACAGAAGGATAATAATATACTGTAGAGACAGAAGGATAATAATATACTGTAGAGACAGAAGATAATAATATACTGAGAGACAGAAGGATAATAATATACTGTAGAGACAGAAGGATAATAATATACAGAAGAGGATAATAATATACTGTAGAGAGAGACAGAAGGATAATAATATACTGTAGAGAGAGACAGAAGGATAATAATATACTGTAGAGACAGAAGGATATACTAATATACTGTAGAGACAGAAGGATAATAATATACTGTAGAGACAGAAGGATAATAATATACTGTAGAGAGAGACAGAAGGATAATAATATACTGTAGAGAGAGACAGGATAATAATATAAGGAGACAGAAGGATAATAATATACTGTAGAGACAGAAGGATAATAATATACTGTAGAGAGACAGAAGGATAATAATATACTGTAGAGACAGAAGGATAATAATATACTGTAGAGACAGAAGGATAATATATATACTGAGAGACAGAAGGATAATAATATACTGTAGAGACAGAAGGATAATAATATACTGTAGAGAGACAGAAGGATAATAATATACTGTAGAGAGAGACAGAAGGATAATAATATACTGTAGAGACAGAAGAAATAATATACTGTAGAGACAGAAGGATAATAATATACTGTAGAGACAGAAGGATAATAATATACTGTAGAGACAGAAGGATAATAATATACTGTAGAGACAGAAGGATAATAATATACTGTAGAGACAGAAGGATAATAATATACTGTAGAGACAGAAGGATAATAATATACTGTAGAGACAGAAGGATAATAATATACTGTAGAGAGACAGAAGGATAATAATATACTGTAGAGAGACAGAAGGATAGTAATATACTGTAGAGACAGAAGGATAATAATATACTGTAGAGACAGAAGGATAATAATATACTGTAGAGACAGAAGGATAATAATATACTGTAGAGACAGAAGGATAATAATATACTGTAGAGACAGAAGGATAATAATATACTGTAGAGACAGAAGGATAATAATATACTGTAGAGACAGAAGGATAATAATATATAGAGACAGAAGGATAATAATATACTGTAGAGACAGAAGGATAATAATATACTGTAGAGACAGAAGGATAATAATATACTGTAGAGACAGAAGGATAATAATATACTGTAGAGAGAGACAGAAGGATAATAATATACTGTAGAGAGACAGAAGGATAATAATATACTGTAGAGAGAGACAGAAGGATAATAATATACTGTAGAGACAGAAGGATAATAATATACTGTAGAGACAGAAGGATAATAATATACTGTAGAGACAGAAGGATAATAATATACTGTAGAGACAGAAGGATAGTAATATACTGTAGAGACAGAAGGATAATAATATACTGTAGAGAGAGACAGAAGGATAATAATATACTGTAGAGACAGAAGGATAATAATATACTGTAGAGACAGAAGGATAATAATATACTGTAGAGACAGAAGGATAATAATATACTGTAGAGACAGAAGGATAATAATATACTGTAGAGAGAAGATAATAATATAGAAGGATAATAATATACTGTAGAGAGAGACAGAAGGATAATAATATACTGTAGAGACAGAAGGATTATAATATAGTAGAGACAGAAGGATAATAATATACTGTAGAGACAGAAGGATAATAATATACTGTAGAGACAGAAGGATAATAATATACTGTAGAGACAGAAGGATAATAATATACTGTAGAGACAGAAGGATAATAATATACTGTAGAGACAGAAGGATAATAATATACTGTAGAGAGAGACAGAAGGATAATAATATACTGTAGAGACAGAAGGATAATAATATACTGTAGAGACAGAAGGATAATAATATACTGTAGAGACAGAAGGATAATAATATACTGTAGAGACAGAAGGATAATAATATACTGTAGAGACAGAAGGATAATAATATACTGTAGAGACAGAAGGATAATAATATACTGTAGAGAGAGACAGAAGGATAATAATATACTGTAGAGACAGAAGGATAATAATATACTGTAGAGAGAGACAGAAGGATAATAATATACTGTAGAGAGAGAAGGATAATAATATACTGTAGAGACAGAAGGATAATAATATACTGTAGAGACAGAAGGATAATAATATACTGTAGAGACAGAAGGATAATAATATACTGTAGAGACAGAAGGATAATAATATACTGTAGAGACAGAAGGATAATAATATACTGTAGAGACAGAAGGATAATAATATACAGAGACAGAAGGATAATAATATACTGTAGAGAGAGAAGGATAATAATATACTGTAGAGACAGAAGGATAATAATATACTGTAGAGACAGAAGGATAATAATATACTGTAGAGACAGAAGGATAATAATATACTGTAGAGAGAGACAGAAGGATAATAATATACTGTAGAGACAGAAGGATAATAATATACTGTAGAGAGAGACAGAAGGATAATAATATACTGTAGAGACAGAAGGATAATAATATACTGTAGAGACAGAAGGATAATAATATACTGTAGAGACAGAAGGATAATAATATACTGTAGAGACAGAAGGATAATAATATACTGTAGAGACAGAAGGATAATAATATACTGTAGAGACAGAAGGATAATAATATACTGTAGAGAGAGACAGAAGGATAATAATATACTGTAGAGAGAGACAGAAGGATAATAATATACTGTAGAGACAGAAGGATAATAATATACTGTAGAGACAGAAGGATAATAATATACTGTAGAGACAGAAGGATAATAATATACTGTAGAGACAGAAGGATAATAATATACTGTAGAGACAGAAGGATAATAATATACTGTAGAGACAGAAGGATAATAATATACTGTAGAGAGAGACAGAAGGATAATAATATACTGTAGAGAGAGACAGAAGGATAATAATATACTGTAGAGAGAGACAGAAGGATAATAATATACTGTAGAGACAGAAGGATAATAATATACTGTAGAGACAGAAGGATAATAATATACTGTAGAGACAGAAGGATATAATATACTGTAGAGACAGAAGGATAATAATATACTGTAGAGACAGAAGGATAATAATATACTGTAGAGAGAGACAGAAGGATAATAATATACTGTAGAGACAGACAGAAGGATAATAATATACTGTAGAGACAGAAGGATAATAATATACTGTAGAGACAGAAGGATAATAATATACTGTAGAGACAGAAGGATATAATATACTGTAGAGACAGAAGGATAATAATATACTGTAGAGAGAGACAGAAGGATAATAATATACTGTAGAGACAGAAGGATAATAATATACTGTAGAGACAGAAGGATATAATATACTGTAGAGAGAGACAGAAGGATAATAATATACTGTAGAGACAGAAGGATAATAATATAGAGAGACAGAAGGATAATAATATACTGTAGAGAGAGACAGAAGGATAATAATATACTGTAGAGACAGAAGGATAATAATATACTGTAGAGACAGAAGGATAATAATATACTGTAGAGACAGAAGGATAATAATATACTGTAGAGAGAGACAGAAGGATAATAATATACTGTAGAGAGAGACAGAAGGATAATAATATACTGTAGAGACAGAAGGATAATAATATACTGTAGAGACAGAAGGATAATAATATACTGTAGAGACAGAAGGATAATAATATACTGTAGAGACAGAAGACAGAAGGATAATAATATACTAGAGACAGAAGGATAATAATATACTGTAGAGACAGAAGGATAATAATATACTGTAGAGACAGAAGGATAATAATATACTGTAGAGACAGAAGGATAATAATATACTGTAGAGACAGAAGGATAATAATATACTGTAGAGAGAGACAGAAGGATAATAATATACTGTAGAGACAGAAGGATAATAATATACTGTAGAGACAGAAGGATAATAATATACTGTAGAGACAGAAGGATAATAATATACTGTAGAGAGAGACAGAAGGATAATAATATACTGTAGTAGAGACAGAAGGATAATAATATACTGTAGAGACAGAAGGATAATAATATACTGTAGAGACAGAAGGATAATAAT
The DNA here is from genome assembly GCF_036934945.1 of Oncorhynchus masou masou. Taxonomy (NCBI): domain Eukaryota; kingdom Metazoa; phylum Chordata; class Actinopteri; order Salmoniformes; family Salmonidae; genus Oncorhynchus; species Oncorhynchus masou. The sequence goes on along the minus strand of NW_027008172.1, from coordinate 28,098 downwards.
ATACTGTAGAGACAGAAGGATAATAATATACTGTAGAGAGAGACAGAAGGATAATAATATACTGTAGAGAGAGACAGAAGGATAATAATATACTGTAGAGACAGAAGGATAATAATATACTGTAGAGACAGAAGGATAATAATATACTGTAGAGACAGAAGGATAATAATATACTGTAGAGACAGAAGGATAATAATATACTGTAGAGACAGAAGGATAATAATATACTGTAGAGACAGAAGGATAATAATATACTGTAGAGACAGAAGGATAATAATATACTGTAGAGACAGAAGGATAATAATATACTGTAGAGACAGAAGGATAATAATATACTGTAGAGACAGAAGGATAATAATATACTGTAGAGAGAGACAGAAGGATAATATACTGTAGAGACAGAAGGATAATAATATACTGTAGAGACAGAAGGATAATAATATACTGTAGAGAGACAGAAGGATAATAATATACTGTAGAGAGAGACAAGGATAATAATATACTGTAGAGACAGAAGGATAATAATATACTGTAGAGACAGAAGGATAATAATATACTGTAGAGACAGAAGGATAATAATATACTGTAGAGACAGAAGGATAATATACTGTAGAGACAGAAGGATATAATATACTGTAGAGACAGAAGGATAATAATATACTGTAGAGAGAGACAGAAGTATAATAATATACTGTAGACACAGAAGGATTATAATATACTGTAGAGACAGAAGGATAATAATATACTGTAGAGACAGAAGGATAGTAATATACTGTAGAGAGAGACAGAAGGATAATAATATACTGTAGAGAGAGACAGAAGGATAATAATATACTGTAGAGACAGAAGGATAATAATATACTGTAGAGACAGAAGGATAATAATATACTGTAGAGACAGAAGGATAATAATATACTGTGTAGAGACAGAAGGATAATAATATACTGTAGAGACAGAAGGATAATAATATACTGTAGAGACAGAAGGATAATAATATACTGTAGAGACAGAAGGATAATAATATACTGTAGAGACAGAAGGATAATAATATACTGTAGAGACAGAAGGATAATAATATACTGTAGAGACAGAAGGATAATAATATACTGAGAGACAGAAGGATAATAATATACTGTAGAGACAGAAGGATAATAATATATGTACAGAAGGATAATAATATACTGTAGAGAGAGACAGAAGTATAATAATATACTGTAGAGACAGAAGGATTATAATATACTGTAGAGACAGAAGGATAATAATATACTGTAGAGACAGAAGGATAATAATATACTGTAGAGAGAGACAGAAGGATAATAATATACTGTAGAGAGAGACAGAAGGATAATAATATACTGTGATAATAATATACTGAGAGACAGAAGGATAATAATATACTGTAGAGAGAAGATAATAATATACTGTAGAGACAGAAGGATAATAATATACTGTAGAGAGAGACAGAAGGATAATAATATACTAGAGAGAGACAGAAGGATAATAATATACTGTAGAGACAGAAGGATAATAATATACTGTAGAGAGAGACAGAAGGATAATAATATACTGTAGAGACAGAAGGATAATAATATACTGTAGAGACAGAAGGATAATAATATACTGTAGAGACAGAAGGATAATAATATACTGTAGAGACAGAAGGATAATAATATACTGTAGAGACAGAAGGATAATAATATACTGTAGAGAGACAGAAGGATAATAATATACTGTAGAGACAGAAGATAATAATATACTGTAGAGAAGGATAATAATATACTGTAGAGACAGAAGGATAATAATATACTGTAGAGACAGAAGGATAATAATATACTGTAGAGACAGAAGGATAATAATATACTGTATAGAGAGAAGGATAATAATATACTGTAGAGACAGAAGGATAATAATATACTGTAGAGACAGAAGGATAATAATATACTGTAGAGACAGAAGGATAATAATATACTGTAGAGACAGAAGGATAGTAATATACTGTAGAGAGAGACAGAAGGATAATAATATACTGTAGAGACAGAAGGATAATAATATACTGTAGAGACAGAAGGATAATAATATACTGTAGAGACAGAAGGATAATAATATACTGTAGAGACAGAAGGATAATAATATACTGTAGAGACAGAAGGATAATAATATACTGTAGAGACAGAAGATAATAATATACTGTAGAGACAGAAGGATAATAATATACTGTAGAGACAGAAGATAATAATATACTGTAGAGACAGAAGGATTATAATATACTGTAGAGACAGAAGGATAATAATATACTGTAGAGACAGAAGGATAATAATATACTGTAGAGACAGAAGGATAGTAATATACTGTAGAGACAGAAGGATAATAATATACTGTAGAGACAGAAGGATAATAATATACTGTAGAGACAGAAGGATAATAATATACTGTAGAGACAGAAGGATAATAATATACTGTAGAGACAGAAGGATAATAATATACTGTAGAGACAGAAGGATAATAATATACTGTAGAGACAGAAGGATAATAATATACTGTAGAGACAGAAGGATAATAATATACTGTAGAGACAGAAGGATAATAATATACTGTAGAGAGAGAAGGATAGTAATATACTGTAGAGAGAGACAGAAGGATAATAATATACTGTAGAGAGAGAAGGATTATAATATACTGTAGAGACAGAAGGATAATAATATACTGTAGAGACAGAAGGATAATAATATACTGTAGAGACAGAAGGATAGTAATATACTGTAGAGACAGAAGGATAATAATATACTGTAGAGAGAGACAGAAGGATAATAATATACTGTAGAGACAGAAGGATAATAATATACTGTAGAGAGAGACAGAAGGATAATAATATACTGTAGAGAGACAGAAATAATATACTGTAGAGACAGAAGGATAATAATATACTGAGAGACAGAAGGATAATAATATACTGTAGAGACAGAAGGATAATAATATACTGTAGAGACAGAAGGATAATAATATACTGTAGAGACAGAAGGATAATAATATACTGTAGAGACAGAAGGATAATAATATACTGTAGAGACAGAAGGATAATAATATACTGTAGAGACAGAAGGATAATAATATACTGTAGAGACAGAAGGATAATAATATACTGTAGAGAGAGACAGAAGGATAATAATATACTGTAGAGAGAGACAGAAGGATAATAATATACTGTAGAGAGAGACAGAAGGATAATAATATACTGTAGAGACAGAAGGATAATAATATACTGTAGAGACAGAAGGATAATAATATACTGTAGAGACAGAAGGATAATAATATACTGTAGAGAGAGACAGATAATAATATACTGTAGAGACAGAAGGATAATAATATACTGTAGAGACAGAAGGATAATAATATACTGTAGAGAGAGACAGAAGGATAATAATATACTGTAGAGACAGAAGGATAATAATATACTGTAGAGACAGAAGGATAATAATATACTGTAGAGACAGAAGGATAATAATATACTGTAGAGACAGAAGGATAATAATATACTGTAGAGACAGAAGGATAATAATATACTGTAGAGACAGAAGGATAATAATATACTGTAGAGACAGAAGGATAGTAATATACTGTAGAGACAGAAGGATAATAATATACTGTAGAGACAGAAGGATAATAATATACTGTAGAGACAGAAGGATAATATACTGTAGAGACAGAAGGATAATAATATACTGTAGAGACAGAAGGATTATAATATACTGTAGAGACAGAAGGATAATAATATACTGTAGAGACAGAAGGATAATAATATACTGTAGAGACAGAAGGATAGTAATATACTGTAGAGACAGAAGGATAATAATATACTGTAGAGACAGAAGGATAGTAATATACTGTAGAGACAGAAGGATATAATATACTGTAGAGAGAGACAGAAGGATAATAATATACTGTAGAGAGACAGAAGGATAATAATATACTGTAGAGACAGAAGGATAATATATAGAGAGAGACAGAAGGATATATACTGTAGAGACAGAAGGATAATAATATACTGTAGAGACAGAAGGATAATAATATACTGTAGAGACAGAAGGATAATAATATACTGTAGAGACAGAAGGATAATAATATACTGTAGAGACAGAAGGATAATAATATACTGTAGAGACAGAAGGATAATAATATACTGTAGAGAGAGACAGAAGGATAATAATATACTGTAGAGACAGAAGGATAATAATATACTGTAGAGACAGAAGGATAATAATATACTGTAGAGACAGAAGGATAATAATATACTGTAGAGACAGAAGGATAATAATATACTGTAGAGACAGAAGGATAATAATATACTGTAGAGACAGAAGGACTGACAGAAGGATAATAATATACTAATAATATAGAGAGACAGAAGGATAATAATATACTGTAGAGACAGAAGGATAATAATATACTGTAGAGACAGAAGGATAATAATATACTGTAGAGACAGAAGGATAATAATATACTGTAGAGACAGAAGGATAATAATATACTGTAGAGACAGAAGGATAATAATATACTGTAGAGACAGAAGGATAATAATATACTGTAGAGAGACAGAAGGATAGTAATATACTGTAGAGACAGAAGGATAATAATATACTGTAGAGAGAGACAGAAGGATAATAATATACTGTAGAGAGAGACAGAAGGATAGTAATATACTGTAGAGACAGAAGGATAATAATATACTGTAGAGACAGAAGGATAATAATATACAGAAGGATAAAGGATATACTAATAGAGAGAGACAGAAGGATAATAATATACTGTAGAGACAGAAGGATAATAATATACTGTAGAGACAGAAGGATAATAATATACTGTAGAGAGAGACAGAAGGATAATAATATACTGTAGAGACAGAAGGATAATAATATACTGTAGAGACAGAAGGATAGTAATATACTGTAGAGAGAGACAGAAGGATAATAATATACTGTAGAGACAGAAGGATAATAATATACTGTAGAGACAGAAGGATAATAATATACTGTAGAGACAGAAGGATAATAATATACTGTAGAGACAGAAGGATAGTAATATACTGTAGAGACAGAAGGATAATAATATACTGTAGAGACAGAAGGATAGTAATATACTGTAGAGAGAGACAGAAGGATAATAATATACTGTAGAGAGAGACAGAAGGATAATAATATACTGTAGAGAGAGACAGAAGTATAATAATATACTGTAGACACAGAAGGATTATAATATACTGTAGAGACAGAAGGATAATAATATACTGTAGAGACAGAAGGATAGTAATATACTGTAGAGAGAGACAGAAGGATAATAATATACTGTAGAGAGAGACAGAAGGATAATAATATACTGTAGAGACAGAAGGATAATAATATACTGTAGAGAGAGACGGAAGGATAATAATATACTGTAGAGAGAGACAGAAGGATAATAATATACTGTAGAGACAGAAGGATAATAATATACTGTAGAGACAGAAGGATAATAATATACTGTAGAGACAGAAGGATAATAATATACTGTAGAGACAGAAGGATAGTAATATACTGTAGAGAGAGACAGAAGGATAATAATATACTGTAGAGACAGAAGGATAATAATATACTGTAGAGACAGAAGGATAATAATATACTGTAGAGACAGAAGGATTATAATATACTGTAGAGACAGAAGGATAATAATATACTGTAGAGACAGAAGGATAATAATATACTGTAGAGACTGATAGAGAGAGACAGAAGGATAATAATATACTGTAGAGACAGAAGGATAATAATACTGTAGAGACAGAAGATAATAATATACTGTAGAGACAGAAGGATAATAATATACTGTAGAGACAGAAGGATAATAATATACTGTAGGATAATAATATAGAGAGACAGAAGGATAATAATATACTGTAGAGACAGAAGATAATAATATACTGAGACAGAAGGATAATAATATACTGTAGAGACAGAAGGATAATAATATACTGTAGAGACAGAAGGATAATAATATACTGTAGAGACAGAAGGATAATAATATACTGTAGAGACAGAAGGATAATAATATACTGTAGAGACAGAAGGATAGTAATATACTGTAGAGAGAGACAGAAGGATAATAATATACTGTAGAGACAGAAGGATAATAATATACTGTAGAGAGAGACAGAAGGATAATAATATACTGTAGAGACAGAAGGATAATAATATACTGTAGAGACAGAAGGATAATAATATACTGTAGAGACAGAAGGATAATAATATACTGTAGTAGAGACAGAAGGATAATAATATACTGTAGAGAGACAGAAGGATAATAATATACTGTAGAGAGAGACAGAAGGATAATATACTGTAGAGAGACAGAAGGATAATAATATACTGTAGAGACAGAAGGATAATAATATACTGTAGAGAGAGACAATAATACTGTAGAGACAGAAGGATAGTAATATACTGTAGAGACAGAAGGATAGTAATATACTGTAGAGACAGAAGGATAATAATATACTGTAGAGAGAGAAGGATAATAATATACTGTAGAGACAGAAGGATAATAATATACTGTAGAGAGAGACAGAAGGATAATAATATACTGTAGAGACAGAAGGATAATAATATACTGTAGAGAGAGAAGGATAGTAATATACTGTAGAGACAGAAGGATAATAATATACTGTAGAGACAGAAGGATAATAATATACTGTAAGAGACAGAAGGATAATAATATACTGTAGAGACAGAAGGATAATAATATACTGTAGAGACAGAAGGATAATAATATACTGTAGAGACAGAAGGATAATAATATACTGTAGAGACAGAAGGATAATAATATACTGTAGAGACAGAAGGATAATAATATACTGTAGAGACAGAAGGATAGTAATATACTGTAGAGACAGAAGGATAATAATATACTGTAGAGACAGAAGGATAATAATATACTGTAGAGACAGAAGGATAATAATATACTGTAGAGACAGAAGGATAATAATATACTGTAGAGACAGACAGAAGGATAATAATATACTGTAGAGACAGAAGGATAATAATATACTGTAGAGACAGAAGGATAATAATATACTGTAGAGACAGAAGGATAATAATATACTGTAGAGAGAGACAGAAGGATAATAATATACTGTAGAGACAGAAGGATAATAATATACTGTAGAGACAGAAGGATAATAATATACTGTAGAGACAGAAGGATAATAATATACTGTAGAGACAGAAGGATAATAATATACTGTAGAGACAGAAGGATAATAATATACTGTAGAGACAGAAGGATAATAATATACTGTAGAGACAGAAGGATAATAATATACTGTAGAGACAGAATGATAGTAATATACTGTAGATAGAGACAGAAGGATAATAATATACTGTAGAGACAGAAGGATAATAATATACTGTAGAGACAGAAGGATAATAATATACTGTAGAGACAGAAGGATAATAATATACTGTAGAGACAGAAGATAATAATATACAGAGACAGAAGGATAATAATATACTGTAGAGAGAGACAGAAGGATAATAATATACTGTAGAGACAGAAGGATAATAATATACTGTAGAGACAGAAGGATAATAATATACTGTAGAGACAGAAGGATAATAATATACTGTAGAGACAGAAGGATAATAATATACTGTAGAGACAGAAGGATAGTAATATACTGTAGAGAGAGACAGAAGGATAGTAATATACTGTAGAGAGAGACAGAAGGATAATAATATACTGTAGAGAGAGACAGAAGGATAATAATATACTGTAGAGACAGAAGGATAATAATATACTGTAGAGACAGAAGGATAATAAATATAGAGACAGAAGGATAATAATATACTGTAGAGACAGAAGGATAGAGACAGAAATAATATACTGTAGAGACAGAAGGATAATAATATACTGTAGAGACAGAAGGATAGTAATATACTGTAGAGAGAGACAGAAGGATAATAATATACTGTAGAGACAGAAGGATAATAATATACTGTAGAGAGACAGAAGGATAATAATATACTGTAGAGACAGAAGGATAATAATATACTGTAGAGACAGGATAATAATATACTGTAGAGAGAGACAGAAGGATAATAATATACTGTAGAGACAGAAGGATAATAATATACTGTAGAGACAGAAGGATAGTAATATATAATAATATACTGTAGAGACAGAAGGATAATAATATACTGTAGAGACAGATAATAATATACTGTAGAGACAGAAGGATAATAATATACTGTAGAGACAGAAGACAGAAGGATAATAATATACTGTAGAGACAGAAGGATAATAATATACTGTAGAGACAGAAGGATAATAATATACTGTAGAGAGAGACAGAAGGATAATATACTGTAGAGACAGAAGGATAATAATATAATAATATACTGTAGAGACAGAAGGATAATAATATACTGTAGAGACAGAAGGATAATAATATACTGTAGAGACAGAAGGATAATAATATACTGTAGAGACAGAAGGATAATAATATACTGTAGAGAGACAGAAGGATAATAATATACTGTGAGAGAGACAGAAGGATAATAATATACTGTAGAGACAGAAGGATAATAATATACTGTAGAGAGAGACAGAAGGATAATAATATACTGTAGAGACAGAAGGATAATAATATACTGTAGAGACAGAAGGATAATAATATACTGTAGAGACAGAAGGATAATAATATACTGTAGAGACAGAAGGATAATAATATACTGGGTAGAGACAGAAGGATAATAATATACTGTAGAGAGAGACAGAAGGATAATAATATACTGTAGAGACAGAAGGATAATAATATACTGTAGTAGAGACAGAAGGATAATATACTGTAGAGACAGAAGGATAATAATATACTGTAGAGACAGAAGGATAATAATATACTGTAGAGACAGAAGGATAATAATATACTGTAGAGACAGAAGGATAATAATATACTGTAGAGACAGAAGGATAATATATATACTGAGAGACAGAAGGATAATAATATACTGTAGAGACAGAAGGATAATAATATACTGTAGAGACAGAAGGATAATAATATACTGTAGAGACAGAAGGATAATAATATACTGTAGAGAGAGACAGAAGGATAATAATATACTGTAGAGACAGAAGGATTATAATATACTGTAGAGACAGAAGGATAATAATATACTGTAGAGACAGAAGGATAATAATATACTGTAGAGACAGAATGATAGTAATATACTGTAGAGACAGAAGGATAATAATATACTGTAGAGACAGAAGGATAATAATATACTGTAGAGAGAGAAGGATAGTAATATACTGTAGAGAGAGACAGAAGGATAATAATATACTGTAGAGAGAGAAGGATTATAATATACTGTAGAGACAGAAGGATAATAATATACTGTAGAGACAGAAGGATAATAATATACTGTAGAGAGACAGAAGGATAATAATATACTGTAGAGACAGAAGGGTAATAATATACTGTAGAGACAGAAGGATAATAATATACTGTAGAGACAGAAGGATAGTAATATACTGTAGAGACAGAAGGATAATAATATACTGTAGAGACAGAAGGATAATAATATACTGTAGAGAGAGACAGAAGGATAATAATATACTGTAGAGACAGAAGGATAATAATATACTGTAGAGAGAGACAGAAGGATAATAATATACTGTAGAGACAGAAGGATAGTAATATACTGTAGAGACAGAAGGATAATAATATACTGTAGAGACAGAAGGATAATAATATACTGTAGAGACAGAAGGATAATAATATACTGTAGAGACAGAAGGATAATAATATACTGTAGAGACAGAAGGATAATAATATACTGTAGAGACAGAAGGATAATAATATACTGTAGAGACAGAAGGATAATAATATACTGTAGAGACAGAAGGATAATAATATACTGTAGAGACAGAAGGATAATAATATACTGTAGAGACAGAAGGATAATAATATACTGTAGAGACAGAAGGATAATAATACTGTAGAGACAGAAGGATAATAATATACTGTAGAGACAGAAGGATAATAATATACTGTAGAGACAGAAGGATAATAATATACTGTAGAGACAGAAGGATAATAATATACTGTAGAGACAGAAGGATAATAATATACTGTAGAGAGACAGAAGGATAATAATATACTGTAGAGACAGAAGGATAATAATATACTGTAGAGACAGAAGGATAATAATATACTAGTAGAGACAGAAGGATAATAATATACTGTAGAGACAGAAGGATAATAATATACTGTAGAGACAGAAGGATAATAATATACTGTAGAGACAGAAGGATAATAATATACTGTAGAGAGACAGAAGGATAATAATATACTGTAGAGACAGAAGGATAATAATATACTGTAGAGACAGAAGGATAATAATATAGAGAGACAGAAGGATAATAATATACTGTAGAGACAGAAGGATAATAATATACTGTAGAGACAGAAGGATAATAATATACTGTAGAGACAGAAGGATAATAATATACTGTAGAGACAGAAGGATAATAATATACTGTAGAGAGAGACAGAAGGATAATAATATACTGTAGAGACAGAAGGATAATAATATACTGTAGAGACAGAAGGATAATAATATATAGAGAGAGACAGAAGGATAATAATATACTGTAGAGACAGAAGGATAATAATATACTGTAGAGACAGAAGGATAATAATATACTGTAGAGACAGAAGGATAATAATATACTGTAGAGACAGAAGGATAATAATATACTGTAGAGAGAGACAGAAGGATAATAATATACTGTAGAGACAGAAGGATAATAATATACTGTAGAGAGAGAAGGATAGTAATATACTGTAGAGAGAGACAGAAGGATAATAATATACTGTAGAGAGAGAAGGATAATAATATACTGTAGAGAGAGACAGAAGGATAATAATATACTGTAGAGACAGAAGGATAATAATATACTGTAGAGACAGAAGGATAATATATACTGTAGAGACAGAATGATAATAATATAGAGAGAGACAGAAGGATAATAATATACTGTAGAGACAGAAGGATAATATACTGTAGAGACAGAAGGATAATAATATACTGTAGAGAGAGACAGAAGGATAATAATATACTGTAGAGACAGAAGGATAATAATATACTGTAGAGAGAGACAGAAGGATAATAATATACTGTAGAGACAGAAGGATAATAATATACTGAGAGACAGAAGGATAATAATATACTGTAGAGAGAGAAGGATAGTAATATACTGTAGAGAGAGACAGAAGGATAATAATATACTGTAGAGACAGAAGGATAATAATATGTAGAGAGACAGAAGGATAATAATATACTGTAGAGACAGAAGGATAATAATATACTGTAGAGACAGAAGGATAATAATATACTGTAGAGACAGAATGATAGTAATATACTGTAGAGAGAGACAGAAGGATAATAATATACTGTAGAGACAGAAGGATAATAATATACTGTAGAGACAGAAGGATAGTAATATACTGTAGAGAGAGACAGAAGGATAATAATATACTGTAGAGAGAGACAGAAGGATAATAATATACTGTAGAGACAGAAGGATAATAATATACTGTAGAGACAGAAGGATAATAATATACTGTAGAGACAGAAGGATAATAATATACTGCAGAGACAGAAGGATAATAATATACTGTAGAGACAGAAGGATAATAATATACTGTAGAGACAGAAGGATAATAATATACTGTAGAGACAGAAGGATAGTAATATACTGTAGAGAGAGACAGAAGGATAATAATATACTGTAGAGACAGAAGGATAATAATATACTGTAGAGTCAGAAGGATAGTAATATACTGTAGAGACAGAAGGATAATAATATACTGTAGAGACAGAAGGATAATAATATACTGTAGAGACAGAAGGATAGTAATATACTGTAGAGAGAGACAGAAGGATCATAATATACTGTAGAGACAGAAGATAATAATATACTGTAGAGACAGAAGGATAATAATATACTGTAGAGACAGAAGGATAATAATATACTGTAGAGACAGAAGGATAATAATATACTGTAGAGACAGAAGGATAATAATATACTGTAGAGACAGAAGGATAATAATATACTGTAGAGACAGAAGAATAATAATATACTGTAGAGACAGAAGGATAATAATATACTGTAGAGACAGAAGGATAATAATATACTGTAGAGACAGAAGGTAATATACTGTAGAGACAGAAGGATAATAATATACTGTAGAGACAGAAGGATAATAATATACTGTAGAGACAGAAGAGAGAGACAGAAGGATAATAATATACTGTAGAGACAGAAGATAATAATATACTGTAGAGAGACAGAAGGATAATAATATACTGTAGAGAGACAGAAGGATAATAATATACTGTAGAGACAGAAGGATAATAATATACTGTAGAGACAGAAGGATAATAATATACTGTAGAGACAGAAGGATAATAATATACTGTAGATAATAATATACTGTAGAGACAGAAGGATAATAATATACTGTAGAGACAGAAGGATAGTAATATACTGTAGAAGACAGAAGGATAATAATATACTGTAGAGACAGAAGGATAATAATATACTGTAGAGACAGAAGGATAATAATATACTGTAGAGACAGAAGGATAATAATATACTGTAGAGACAGAAGGATAATAATATACTGTAGAGACAGAAGGATAATAATATACTGTAGAGACAGAAGGATAATAATATACTGTAGAGAGACAGAAGGATAGTAATATACTGTAGAGACAGAAGGATAATAATATACTGTAGAGAGAGACAGAAGGATAATAATATACTGTAGAGACAGAAGGATAATAATATACTGTAGAGACAGAAGGATAATAATATACTGTAGAGACAGAAGGATAATAATATACTGTAGAGACAGAAGGATAATAATATACTGTAGAGACAGAAGGATAATAATATACTGATAATAATATAGTAGAGACAGAAGGATAATAATATACTGTAGAGAGACAGAAGATAATAATATACTGAGAGACAGAAGGATAATAATATACTGTAGAGACAGAAGGATAATAATATACTGTAGAGAGAGACAGAAGGATAATAATATACTGTAGAGACAGAAGGATAATAATATACAGAAGGATAATAATATACTGTAGAGACAGAAGGATAATAATATACTGTAGAGAGAGACAGAAGGATAATAATATACTGTAGAGACAGAAGGATAATAACAGAGAGACAGAAGGATAATAATATACTGTAGAGACAGAAGGATAATAATATACTGTAGAGACAGAAGGATAATAATATACTGTAGAGACAGAAGGATAATAATATACTGTAGAGACAGAAGGATAATAATATACTGTAGAGAGAGACAGAAGGATAATAATATACTGTAGAGACAGAAGGATAATAATATACTGTAGAGAGAGACAGAAGGATAATAATATACTGTAGAGACAGAAGGATAATAATATACTGTAGAGACAGAGATAATAATATACTGTAGAGACAGAAGGATAATAATATACTGTAGAGAGAGACAGAAGGATAATAATATACTGTAGAAACAGAAGGATAATAATATACTGATAGTAATATAGAGAGACAGAAGGATAATAATATACTGTAGAGACAGAAGGATAATAATATACTGTAGAGACAGAAGGATAATATACTGTAGAGACAGAAGGATAATAATATACTGTAGAGACAGAAGGATACTGTAATATACTGTAGAGAGAGACAGAAGGATAATAATATACTGTAGAGAGAGAAGGATAATAATATACTGTAGAGAGAGACAGAAGGATAATAATATACTGTAGAGACAGAAGGATAATAATATACTGTAGAGAGACAGAAGGATAATAATATACTGTAGAGACAGAAGGATAATAATATACTGTAGAGACAGAAGGGGATAATAATATACTGTAGAGACAGAAGGATAGTAATATACTGTAGAGAGAGACAGAAGGATAATAATATACTGTAGAGACAGAAGGATAATAATATACTGTAGAGACAGAAGGATAGTAATATACTGTAGAGAGAGACAGAAGGATAATAATATACTGTAGAGAGAGACAGAAGGATAATAATATACTGTAGAGAGAGACAGAAGGATAATAATATACTGTAGAGACAGAAGGATAATAATATACTGTAGAGACAGAAGGATAATAATATACTGTAGAGACAGAAGGATAATAATATACTGTAGAGAGAGACAGAAGGATAATAATATACTGTAGAGACAGAAGGATAATAATATACTGTAGAGACAGAAGGATAATAATATACTGTAGAGACAGAAGGATAGTAATATACTGTAGAGAGAGACAGAAGGATAATAATATACTGTAGAGACAGAAGGATAATAATATACTGTAGAGACAGAAGGATAATAATATACTGTAGAGACAGAAGGATAATAATATACTGTAGAGACAGAAAGATAATAATATACTGTAGAGAGAGAAGGATAATAATATACTGTAGAGAGAGACAGAAGGATAATAATATACTGTAGAGAGAGACAGAAGGATAATAATATACTGTAGAGACAGAAGGATAATAATATACTGTAGAGACAGAAGGATAGTAATATACTGTAGAGACAGAAGGATAATAATATACTGTAGAGACAGAAGGATAATAATATACTGTAGAGACAGAAGGATAATAATATACTGTAGAGACAGAAGGATAATAATATACTGTAGAGACAGAAGGATAATAATATACTGTAGAGACAGAAGGATAGTAATATACTGTAGAGACAGAAGGATAATAATATACTGTAGAGCATTTTCAGAAGAATAATAATATACTGTAGAGAGAGACAGAAGGATAATAATATACTGTAGAGACAGAAGGATAATAATATACTGTAGAGAGAGACAGAAGGATAATAATATACTGTAGAGACAGAAGGATAATAATATACTGTAGAGACAGAAGGATAATAATATACTGTAGAGACAGAAGGATAATAAAATACTGTAGAGACAGAAGGATAATAATATACTGTAGAGACAGAAGGATAATAATATACTGTAGAGACAGAAGGATAATAATATACTGTAGAGACAGACAGAAGGATAATAATATACTGTAGAGACAGAAGAATAATAATAGTAGAGACAGAAGGATAATAATATACTGTAGAGAGAGACAGAAGGATAATAATATACTGTAGAGACAGAAGGATAATAATATACTGTAGAGACAGAAGGATAATAATATACTGTAGAGACAGAAGGATAGTAATATACTGTAGAGACAGAAGGATAATAATATACTGTAGAGACAGAAGGATAATAATATACTAGAGACAGAAGGATAATAATAGAGAGAGACAGAAGGATAATAATATACTGTAGAGACAGAAGGATAATAATATACTGTAGAGACAGAAGGATAATAATATACTGTAGAGACAGAAGGGTAATATACTGTAGAGACAGAAGGATAATATACTGTAGAGAGAGACAGAAGGATAATAATATACTGTAGAGAGAGACAGAAGGATAGTAATATACTGTAGAGACAGAAGGATAATAATATACTGTAGAGACAGAAGGATAATAATATACTGTAGAGAGACAGAAGGATAATAATATACTGTAGAGACAGAAGGATAATACTATACTGTAGAGACAGAAGGATAATAATATACTGTAGAGACAGAAGGATAATAATATACTGTAGAGACAGAAGGATAATAATATACTGTAGAGACAGAAGGATAATAATATACTGTAGAGGAGACAGAAGGATAATAATATACTGTAGAGAGAGACAGAAGGATAATAATATACTGTAGAGACAGAAGGATAATAATATACTGTGGTAGAAGGATAATAATATACTGTAGAGACAGAAGGATAATAATATACTGTAGAGACAGAAGGATAATAATATACTGTAGAGAGAGACAGAAGGATAATAATATACTGTAGAGACAGAAGGATAATAATATACTGTAGAGACAGAAGGATAATAATATACTGTAGAGACAGAAGGATAATAATATACTGTAGAGAGAGACAGAAGGATAATAATATAGAGAGACAGAAGGATAGTAATATACTGTAGAGACAGAAGGATAATAATATACTGTAGAGACAAGAAGGATAATAATATACTGTAGAGACAGAAGGATAATAATATACTGTGAAGGATAATAATATACTGTAGACAGAAGGATAATAATATACTGTAGAGACAGAAGGATAATAATATACTGTAGAGACAGAAGGATAATAATATACTGTAGAGACAGAAGGATAATAATATAATGTAGAGACAGAAGGATAGTAATATACTGTAGAGAAGGATAATAATATAATGTAGAGAGAGACAGAAGGATAATAATATACTGTAGAGACAGAAGGATAATAATATACTGTAGAGACAGAAGGATAATAATATACTGTAGAGAGAGAAGGATAATAATATACTGTAGAGACAGAAGGATAATAATATACTGTAGAAACAGAAGGATAATAATATACTGTAGAGACAGAAGGATAATAAATAATGTAGAGACAGAAGGATAGTAATAGAGAGAGACAGAAGGATAATAATATACTGTAGAGAGAGACAGAAGGATAATAATATACTGTAGAGAGAGACAGAAGGATAATAATATACTGTAGAAAGACAGAAAGGATAATAATATACTGTAGAGAGAGACAGAAGGATAATAATATACTGTAGAGACAGAAGGATAATAATATACTGTAGAGAGACAGAAGGGATAATAATATACTGTAGAGAGACAGAAGGATAATAATATACTGTAGAGACAGAAGGATAATAATATACTGTAGAGACAGAAGGATAGTAATATACTGTAGAGAGAGACAGAAGGATAATAATATACTGTAGAGAGAGACAGAAGGATAATAATATACTGTAGAGAGAGACAGAAGGATAATAATATACTGTAGAGACAGAAGGATAATAATATACTGTAGAGACAGAAGGATAATAATATACTGTAGAGACAGAAGGATAATAATATACTGTAGAGACAGAAGGATAGTAATATACTGTAGAGACAGAAGGATAATAATATACTGTAGAGACAGAAGGATAATAATATACTGTAGAGACAGAAGGATAATAATATACTGTAGAGAGACAGAAGGATAATAATATACTGTAGAGAACAGAAGGATAATAATATACTGTAGAGACAGAAGGATAATAATATACTGTAGAGACAGAAGGATAATAATATACTGTAGAGACAGAAGGATAATAATATACTGTAGAGACAGAAGGATAATAATATACTGTAGAGACAGAAGGATAATAATATACTGTAGAGACAGAAGGATAATAATATACTGTAGAGACAGAAGGATAATAATATACTGTAGAGACAGAAGGATAATAATATACTGTAGAGACAGAAGGATAATAATATACTGTAGAGACAGAAGGATAATAATATACTGTAGAGAGACAGAAGGATAATAATATACTGTAGAGACAGAAGGATAATAATATACTGTAGAGAGAGACAGAAGGATAATAATATACTGTAGAGAGAGACAGAAGGATAATAATATACTGTAGAGACAGAAGGATAATAATATACTGTAGAGACAGAAGGATAATAATATACTGTAGAGACAGAAGGATAGTAATATACTGTAGAGAGAGACAGAAGGATAATAATATACTGTAGAGAGAGACAGAAGGATAATAATATACTGTAGAGAGAGACAGAAGGATAATAATATACTGTAGAGACAGAAGGATAATAATATACTGTAGAGACAGAAGGATAATAATATACTGTAGAGACAGAAGGATAATAATATACTGTAGAGACAGAAGGATAATAATATACTGTAGAGACAGAAGGATAATAATATACTGTAGAGACAGAAGGATAATAATATACTGTAGAGAGACAGAAGGATAATAATATACTGTAGAGACAGAAGGATAATAATATACTGTAGAGACAGAAGGATAATAATATACTGTAGAGACAGAAGGATAATAATATACTGTAGAGACAGAAGGATAATAATATACTGTAGAGACAGAAGGATAATAATATACTGTAGAGACAGAAGGATAATAATATACTGTAGAGACAGAAGGATAATAATATACTGTAGAGACAGAAGGATAATAATATACTGTAGAGACAGAAGGATAATAATATACTGTAGAGACAGAAGGATAATAATATACTGTAGAGACAGAAGGATAATAATATACTGTGAGAGACAGAAGGATAATAATATACTGTAGAGACAGAAGGATAATAATATACTGTAGAGACAGAAGGATAATAATATACTGTAGAGACAGAAGGATAATAATATACTGTAGAGACAGAAGGATAATAATATACTGTAGAGACAGAAGGATAATAATATACTGTAGAGACAGAAGGATAATAATATACTGTAGAGAGACAGAAGGATAATAATATACTGTAGAGACAGAAGGATAATAATATACTGTAGAGAGAGACAGAAGGATAATAATATACTGTAGAGACAGAAGGATAATAATATACTGTAGAGACAGAAGGATAATAATATACTGTAGAGAGAGACAGAAGGATAATAATATACTGTAGAGACAGAAGGATAATAATATACTGTAGAGAGACAGAAGGATAATAATATACTGTAGAGACAGAAGGATAATAATATACTGTAGAGACAGAAGGATAATAATATACTGTAGAGACAGAAGGATAATAATATACTGTAGAGAGAGACAGAAGGATAATAATATACTGTAGAGACAGAAGGATAATAATATACTGTAGAGACAGAAGGATAATAATATACTGTAGAGACAGAAGGATAATAATATACTGTGAGAGAGACAGAAGGATAATAATATACTGTAGAGAGACAGAAGGATAATAATATACTGTAGAGACAGAAGGATAATAATATACTGTAGAGACAGAAGGATAATAATATACTGTAGAGACAGAAGGATAATAATATACTGTAGAGACAGACAGAAGGATAATAATATACTGTAGAGACAGAAGGATAATAATATACTGTAGAGAGAGACAGAAGGATAATAATATACTGTAGAGACAGAAGGATAATAATATACTGTAGAGAAGACAGAAGGATAATAATATACTGTAGAGACAGAAGGATAATAATATACTGTAGAGAGAGAGGTATAATAATATACTGTAGAGACAGAAGGATAATAATATACTGTAGAGACAGAAGGATAATAATATACTGTAGAGACAGAAGGATAATAATATACTGTAGAGACAGAAGGATAATAATATACTGTAGAGACAGAAGGATAATAATATACTGTAGAGACAGAAGGATAATAATATACTGTAAGAGACAGAAGGATAATAATATACTGTAGAGACAGAAGGATAATAATATACTGTGAGAGAGACAGAAGGATAATAATATACTGTAGAGACAGAAGGATAATAATATACTGTAGAGACAGAAGGATAATAATATACTGTAGAGACAGAAGGATAATAATATACTGTAGAGACAGAAGGATAATAATATACTGTAGAGACAGAAGGATAATAATATACTGTAGAGACAGACAGAAGGATAATAATATACTGTAGAGACAGAAGGATAATAATATACTGTAGAGACAGAAGGATAATAATATACAGTAGAGAGAGACAGAAGGATAATAATATACTGTAGAGACAGAAGGATAATAATATACTGTAGAGACAGAAGGATAATAATATACTGTAGAGACAGAAGGATAATAATATACTGTAGAGACAGAAGGATAATAATATACTGTAGAGAGAGACAGAAGGATAATAATATACTGTAGAGAGAGACAGAAGGATAATAATATACTGTAGAGAGAGACAGAAGGATAATAATATACTGTAGAGAGAGACAGAAGGATAATAATATACTGTAGAGACAGAAGGATAATAATATACTGTAGAGAGAGAAGGATAATAATATACTGTAGAGACAGAAGGATAGTAATATACTGTAGAGAGAGACAGAAGGATAATAATATACTGTAGAGACAGAAGGATAATAATATACTGTAGAGAGAGACAGAAGGATAATAATATACTGTAGAGACAGAAGGATAATAATATACTGTAGAGAGAGACAGAAGGATAATAATATACTGTAGAGACAGAAGGATAATAATATACTGTAGAGACAGAAGGATAATAATATACTGTAGAGAGAGACAGAAGGAAAATAATATACTGTAGAGACAGAAGGATAATAATATACTGTAGAGAGAGACAGAAGGATAATAATATACTGTAGAGACAGAAGGATAATAATATACTGTAGAGAGAGAAGGATAATAATATACTGTAGAGACAGAAGGATAGTAATATACTGTAGAGAGAGACAGAAGGATAATAATATACTGTAGAGAGAGACAGAAGGATAATAATATACTGTAGAGAGAGAAGGATAGTAATATACTGTAGAGAGAGACAGAAGGATAATAATATACTGTAGAGACAGAAGGATAATAATATACTGTAGAGAGACAGAAGGATAATAATATACTGTAGAGACAGAAGGATAATAATATACTGTAGAGACAGAAGGATAATAATATACTGTAGAGACAGAATGATAGTAATATACTGTAGAGAGAGACAGAAGGATAATAATATACTGTAGAGACAGAAGGATAATAATATACTGTAGAGACAGAAGGATAGTAATATACTGTAGAGAGAGACAGAAGGATAATAATATACTGTAGAGAGAGACAGAAGGATAATAATATACTGTAGAGAGAGACAGAAGGATAATAATATACTGTAGAGACAGAAGGATAATAATATACTGTAGAGACAGAAGGATAATAATATACTGTAGAGACAGAAGGATAATAATATACTGTAGAGAGAGACAGAAGGATAATAATATACTGTAGAGACAGAAGGATAGTAATATACTGTAGAGAGAGACAGAAGGATAATAATATACTGTAGAGACAGAAGGATAATAATATACTGTAGAGTCAGAAGGATAGTAATATACTGTAGAGACAGAAGGATAATAATATACTGTAGAGACAGAAGGATAATAATATACTGTAGAGACAGAAGGATAATAATATACTGTAGAGACAGAAGGATAATAATATACTGTAGAGACAGAAGGATAATAATATACTGTAGAGACAGAAGGATAATAATATACTGTAGAGACAGAAGGATAATAATATACTGTAGAGACAGAAGGATAATAATATACTGTAGAGAGACAGAAGGATAATAATATACTGTAGAGACAGAAGGATAATAATATACTGTAGAGACAGAAGGATAATAATATACTGTAGAGACAGAAGGATAATAATATACTGTAGAGACAGAAGGATAATAATATACTGTAGAGACAGAAGGATAATAATATACTGTAGAGACAGAAGGATAATAATATACTGTAGAGAGACAGAAGGATAGTAATATACTGTAGAGACAGAAGGATAATAATATACTGTAGAGAGAGACAGAAGGATAATAATATACTGTAGAGACAGAAGGATAATAATATACTGTAGAGACAGAAGGATAATAA
Organism: Oncorhynchus masou masou; assembly: GCF_036934945.1. Classification (NCBI taxonomy): domain Eukaryota; kingdom Metazoa; phylum Chordata; class Actinopteri; order Salmoniformes; family Salmonidae; genus Oncorhynchus; species Oncorhynchus masou. Next base: position 6,478 of record NW_027008172.1, on the reverse strand, counting down.
TATACTGTAGAGACAGAAGGATAATAATATACTGTAGAGACAGAAGGATAATAATATACTGTAGAGACAGAAGGATAATAATATACTGTAGAGACAGAAGGATAATAATATACTGTAGAGACAGAAGGATAATAATATACTGTAGAGAGAGACAGAAGGATAATAATATACTGTAGAGACAGAAGGATAATAATATACTGTAGAGACAGAAGGATAATAATATACTGTAGAGACAGAAGGATAATAATATACTGTAGAGACAGAAGGATAATAATATACTGTAGAGAGAGACAGAAGGATAATAATATACTGTAGAGACAGAAGGATAATAATATACTGTAGAGAGCAGAAGGATAATAATATACTGTAGAGACAGAAGGATAATAATATACTGTAGAGAGAGACAGAAGGATAATAATATACTGTAGAGACAGAAGGATAATAATATACTGTAGAGAGAGACAGAAGGATAATAATATACTGTAGAGACAGAAGGATAATAATATACTGTAGAGAGAGACAGAAGGATAATAATATACTGTAGAGACAGAAGGATAATAATATACTGTAGAGACAGAAGGATAATAATATACTGTAGAGAGAGACAGAAGGATAATAATATACTGTAGAGACAGAAGGATAATAATATACTGTAGAGAGAGACAGAAGGATAATAATATACTGTAGAGACAGAAGGATAATAATATACTGTAGAGAGCAGAAGGATAATAATATACTGTAGAGACAGAAGGATAGTAATATACTGTAGAGAGAGACAGAAGGATAATAATATACTGTAGAGAGAGACAGAAGGATAATAATATACTGTAGAGACAGAAGGATAGTAATATACTGTAGAGAGAGACAGAAGGATAATAATATACTGTAGAGACAGAAGGATAATAATATACTGTAGAGAGACAGAAGGATAATAATATACTGTAGAGACAGAAGGATAATAATATACTGTAGAGACAGAAGGATAATAATATACTGTAGAGACAGAAGGATAATAATATACTGTAGAGAGAGACAGAAGGATAATAATATACTGTAGAGACAGAAGGATAATAATATACTGTAGAGACAGAAGGATAATAATATACTGTAGAGAGAGACAGAAGGATAATAATATACTGTAGAGAGAGACAGAAGGATAATAATATACTGTAGAGACAGAAGGATTATAATATACTGTAGAGACAGAAGGATAATAATATACTGTAGAGACAGAAGGATAATAATATACTGTAGAGACAGAAGGATAATAATATACTGTAGAGACAGAAGGATAATAATATACTGTAGAGACAGAAGGATAATAATATACTGTAGAGACAGAAGGATAGTAATATACTGTAGAGAGAGACAGAAGGATAATAATATACTGTAGAGACAGAAGGATAATAATATACTGTAGAGACAGAAGGATAGTAATATACTGTAGAGACAGAAGGATAATAATATACTGTAGAGACAGAAGGATAATAATATACTGTAGAGAGAGAAGGATAGTAATATACTGTAGAGAGAGACAGAAGGATAATAATATACTGTAGAGAGAGACAGAAGGATAATAATATACTGTAGAGAGAGAAGGATTATAATATACTGTAGAGACAGAAGGATAATAATATACTGTAGAGACAGAAGGATAATAATATACTGTAGAGACAGAAGGATAGTAATATACTGTAGAGACAGAAGGATAATAATATACTGTAGAGACAGAAGGATAATAATATACTGTAGAGACAGAAGGATAATAATATACTGTAGAGACAGAAGGATAATAATATACTGTAGAGACAGAAGGATAATAATATACTGTAGAGACAGAAGGATAATAATATACTGTAGAGAGAGACAGAAGGATAATAATATACTGTAGAGACAGAAGGATAATAATATACTGTAGAGAGAGACAGAAGGATAATAATATACTGTAGAGACAGAAGGATAATAATATACTGTAGAGACAGAAGGATAATAATATACTGTAGAGACAGAAGGATAATAATATACTGTAGAGAGAGACAGAAGGATAATAATATACTGTAGAGACAGAAGGATAATAATATACTGTAGAGACAGAAGGATAATAATATACTGTAGAGACAGAAGGATAATAATATACTGTAGAGAGAGACAGAAGGATAATAATATACTGTAGAGACAGAAGGATAATAATATACTGTAGAGACAGAAGGATAATAATATACTGTAGAGACAGAAGGATAATAATATACTGTAGAGACAGAAGGATAATAATATACTGTAGAGACAGAAGGATAATAATATACTGTAGAGACAGAAGGATAATAATATACTGTAGAGAGAGACAGAAGGATAATAATATACTGTAGAGACAGAAGGATAATAATATACTGTAGAGACAGAAGGATAATAATATACTGTAGAGACAGAAGGATAATAATATACTGTAGAGACAGAAGGATAATAATATACTGTAGAGACAGAAGGATAATAATATACTGTAGAGACAGAAGGATAATAATATACTGTAGAGACAGAAGGATAATAATATACTGTAGAGAGAGACAGAAGGATAATAATATACTGTAGAGACAGAAGGATAATAATATACTGTAGAGACAGAAGGATAATAATATACTGTAGAGACAGAAGGATAATAATATACTGTAGAGACAGAAGGATAATAATATACTGTAGAGAGAGACAGAAGGATAATAATATACTGTAGAGACAGAAGGATAATAATATACTGTAGAGACAGAAGGATAATAATATACTGTAGAGACAGAAGGATAGTAATATACTGTAGAGAGAGACAGAAGGATAATAATATACTGTAGAGACAGAAGGATAATAATATACTGTAGAGAGAGACAGAAGGATAATAATATACTGTAGAGACAGAAGGATAATAATATACTGTAGAGAGAGACAGAAGGATAATAATATACTGTAGAGACAGAAGGATAATAATATACTGTAGAGACAGAAGGATAATAATATACTGTAGAGAGAGACAGAAGGATAATAATATACTGTAGAGACAGAAGGATAATAATATACTGTAGAGAGAGACAGAAGGATAATAATATACTGTAGAGACAGAAGGATAATAATATACTGTAGAGAGCAGAAGGATAATAATATACTGTAGAGACAGAAGGATAGTAATATACTGTAGAGAGAGACAGAAGGATAATAATATACTGTAGAGAGAGACAGAAGGATAATAATATACTGTAGAGAGAACAGAAGGATAATATACTGAGAGACAGAAGGATAATAATATACTGTAGAGACAGAGGACAATATACTATAGCGAGAGAAGGATAAACAATATACTGTAGGACAGAGAACATGTAATATATGTAGAGAGAAGAGACAGAAGGATATAATATGCGTAGAACAGAAGGATAATATACTGTAGAGAGAGACAGAAGGATAATAATATATAGCAAGAGAACTAGAAGGATAATAATATACTGTAGAGAGGATAGAGAGATAATAATATACTGTAAGAGACAGAAGGATAATAATATACTGTAGAGAGACAGAAGGATAATAATATACTGTAGAGAGAGACAGAAGGATAATAATATACTGTAGAGACAGAAGGATAATAATATACTGTAGAGAGAGACAAAAGGATAATAATATACTGTAGAGACAGAAGGATAATAATATAGAAGAGAGAGAAGGATAAGCCTTCTGAGACAGAAAGGATAGTAATATACCATGAGAGAACAGAGAGGATAATAATATACTGTAGAGAGAGACAGAAGGATAATAGCCTCCTGTAGAGAGAGGGATAGTAATATACTGTGAGAGAACAGAAGGATAATAATATACTGTAGAGACAGAGGATAATATACTGTAGAGACAGAAGGATAATAATATACTGAGACAGAGGATAATATACTGTAGAGACAGAAGGATAATACTCTGTAGGGACAGAATGTAATATACTGTAGAGACAGAGAAGGATAATAATATACTGTAGAGACAGAAGGATAATAATACCTGGAGACAGAGGATGGTAATATACTGTAGAGAGAGACAGAGGATGTGTAATAACATGAGAGAGACAGGATAACAACTACTGAGAGAGACAGAAGGATAACCATAATATACTGTAGAGAGAGACAGAAGGATAATAATATACTGTAGAGACAGAAGGATAATAATATACTGTAGAGACAGAAGGATAATAATATACTGTAGAGACAGAAGGATAATAATATACTGTAGAGACAGAAGGATAATAATATACTGTAGAGACAGAAGGATAATAATATACTGTAGAGACAGAAGGATAATAATATACTGTAGAGACAGAAGGATAATAATATACTGTAGAGACAGAAGGATAATAATATACTGTAGAGACAGAAGGATAATAATATACTGTAGAGACAGAAGGATAATAATATACTGTAGAGAGAGACAGAAGGATAATAATATACTGTAGAGACAGAAGGATAATAATATACTGTAGAGAGACAGAAGGATAATAATATACTGTAGAGACAGAAGGATAGTAATATACTGTAAGAGACAGAAGGATAATAATATACTGTAGAGACAGAAGGATAATAATATACTGTAGAGACAGAAGGATAATAATATACTGTAGAGACAGAAGGATAATAATATACTGTAGAGACAGAAGGATAATAATATACTGTAGAGACAGAAGGATAATAATATACTGTAGAGACAGAAGGATAATAATATACTGTAGAGACAGAAGGATAATAATATACTGTAGAGACAGAAGGATAATAATATACTGTAGAGACAGAAGGATAATAATATACTGTAGAGACAGAAGGATAATAATATACTGTAGAGACAGAAGGATAATAATATACTGTAGAGACAGAAGGATAATAATATACTGTAGAGACAGAAGGATAATAAAATACTGTAGAGACAGAAGGATAATAATATACTGTAGAGACAGAAGGATAATAATATACTGTAGAGACAGAAGGATAATAATATACTGTAGAGACAGACAGAAGGATAATAATATACTGTAGAGACAGAAGGATAATAATATACTGTAGAGACAGAAGGATAATAATATACTGTAGAGAGAGACAGAAGGATAATAATATACTGTAGAGACAGAAGGATAATAATATACTGTAGAGACAGAAGGATAATAATATACTGTAGAGACAGAAGGATAGTAATATACTGTAGAGACAGAAGGATAATAATATACTGTAGAGACAGAAGGATAATAATATACTTTAGAGACAGAAGGGTAATAATATACTGTAGAGACAGAAGGATAATAATATACTGTAGAGACAGAAGGATAATAATATACTGTAGAGACAGAAGGATAATAATATACTGTAGAGACAGAAGGATAGTAATATACTGTAGAGACAGAAGGATAGTAATATACTGTAGAGAGAGACAGAAGGATAATAATATACTGTAGAGAGAGACAGAAGGATAATAATATACTGTAGAGACAGAAGGATAATAATATACTGTAGAGACAGAAGGATAATAATATACTGTAGAGAGAGACAGAAGGATAATAATATACTGTAGAGAGAGACAGAAGGATAATAATATACTGTAGAGAGAGACAGAAGGATAATAATATACTGTAGAGAGAGACAGAAGGATAATAATATACTGTAGAGACAGAAGGATAATAATATACTGTAGAGACAGAAGGATAATAATATACTGTAGAGAGAGACAGAAGGATAATAATATACTGTAGAGAGAGACAGAAGGATAATAATATACTGTAGAGACAGAAGGATAATAATATACTGTAGAGACAGAAGGATAATAATATACTGTAGAGAGAGACAGAAGGATAATAATATACTGTAGAGACAGAAGGATAATAATATACTGTAGAGACAGAAGGATAATAATATACTGTAGAGACAGAAGGATAATAATATACTGTAGAGACAGAAGGATAATAATATACTGTAGAGACAGAAGGATAGTAATATACTGTAGAGACAGAAGGATAATAATATACTGTAGAGAGAGACAGAAGGATAATAATATACTGTAGAGACAGAAGGATAATAATATACTGTAGAGACAGAAGGATAATAATATACTGTAGAGAGAGAAGGATAATAATATACTGTAGAGACAGAAGGATAATAATATACTGTAGAAACAGAAGGATAATAATATACTGTAGAGACAGAAGGATAATAATATAATGTAGAGACAGAAGGATAGTAATATACTGTAGAGACAGAAGGATAATAATATACTGTAGAGAGAGACAGAAGGATAATAATATACTGTAGAGAGAGACAGAAGGATAATAATATACTGTAGAGACAGAAGGATAATAATATACTGTAGAGAGAGACAGAAGGATAATAATATACTGTAGAGACAGAAGGATAATAATATACTGTAGAGAGACAGAAGGATAATAATATACTGTAGAGAGACAGAAGGATAGTAATATACTGTAGAG
>NW_027008171.1:0-749 GCF_036934945.1 Oncorhynchus masou masou | reverse complement strand
TCCTCCTATATCTTCGCCCACCAGCCTCCTCTGTTGTACAGTACTTTTAGTAGCTTTAGCTAGCAGATAATCCAATGAACATCACCATAGCCTGCTGTATTGACTGTGTCATGTATTGTACTCTGCTGTCCCTAAATTATGCAGTTTAGTCAACTCAACAATTCAAATCAATATACAGTCCTGTGTGCATATATTTTACATATGGGTGGTCCTGGTAACCAAACCCATTACGTTGCAGGTGCCATGTTCTACCAACTGAGTTACATAGGAACATGTTCTGTATAGTCTAATGTTTCTCACTGTGTGTCATGTTAATACTACTCCTAAACACAACCCACCATCACTGTCTCATGTTTATACTACTCCTAAACACAACCCACCATCACTGTGTCTCATGTTAATACTACTCCAATACACAACCCACCATCACTGTGTCTCATGTTAATACTACTCCTATACACAACCCTCCATCACTGTGTCTCATGTTAATACTACTCCTAAACACAGCCCACCATCACTGTGTCTCATGTTAATACTACTCCAATACACAACCCACCATCACTGTGTCTCATGTTAATACTACTCCTAAACACAACCCTCCATCACTGTGTCTCATGTTAATACTACTCCTAAACACAACCCACCATCACTGTGTCTCATGTTAATACTACTCCTAAACACAGCCCACCATCACTGTGTCTCATGTTAATACTACTCCTAAACACAACCCACCATCACTGTGTCTCATG
>NW_027008170.1:0-752 GCF_036934945.1 Oncorhynchus masou masou | reverse complement strand
GCCACATTTCAGGCTTCAAACATAAAGATATAAAACTATATTTTTTTGTGAAGAATCAACAACAAGTGGGACACAATCATGAAGTGGAACGACATTTATTGGATATTTCAAACTTTTTTAACAAATCAAAAACTGAAAAATTGGGCGTGCAAAATTATTCAGCCCCTTTACTTTCAGTGGAGCAAACTCTCTCCAGAAGTTCAGTGAGGATCTCTGAATGTTCCAATGTTGACCTAAATGACTAATGATGATAAATACAATCTACCTGTGTGTAATCAAGTCTCCGTATAAATGCACCTGCACTGTGATAGTCTCAGAGGTCCGTTAAAAGCGCAGAGAGCATCATGAAGAACAAGGAACACACCAGGCAGGTCCGAGATACTGTTGTGAAGAAGTTTAAAGCCGGATTTGGATACAAAAAGATTTCTCAAGCTTTAAACATCCCAAGAAGCACTGTGCAAGCGATAATATTGAAATGGAAGGAGTATCAGACCACTGCAAATCTACCAAGACCTGGCCGTCCCTCTAAACTTTCAGCTCATACAAGGAGAAGACTGATCAGAGATGCAGCCAAGAGGCCCATGATCACTCTGGATGAACTGCAGATATCTAAAGCTGAGGTGGGAGACTCAGTCGTATATTGCACAAATCTGGCATTTATGGAAGAGTGGCAAGAAGAAAGTCATTTCTTAAAGATATCCATAAAAAGTGTTGTTTAAAGTTTGCCACAAGCCACCTGGGAGACACACCAA
>NW_027008169.1:0-752 GCF_036934945.1 Oncorhynchus masou masou | reverse complement strand
AGGGTGTAAGCAAGGCTGTATTAGGTTATGTTTATTTTATTCTCAAAGGCAACGGCAGAGGCCAAAGTCCAGGCTGATGTTAGACCCAAGCAGGTGAGGTTTCTGCCAATTGTATCTATAATTGCACAGATCCGTCATATTCAATGTCATACTGTGTTGCAACTCCTAAAGGTCATGTTTAAGTCATGTAAACCAGATGTACAGTACATAAGCGACCATCTTCTTCTCTCCTTACAGCCGTTGATGGATGACAGCGAGGCCCTTGACCTCTTATCTAGAGACTTGTCTTCATCCGCTGGTCCAGCTGCAGCCTCAGTAGCCGTGACAACAGAGCAGAGACAGCCCAGACTGGAGGTACTTACCTACTGCAGACTTACAACCTAACAGACCACTAAAGTGAGTCTCAGAGTAGGAGGGCTGATTTAGGATCAGTTTAGCCTTTTAGATCATAATGAATAAGATTATATAGACAGGGTGAGACCTAATCCTAAATCAGTACTCCTACACTGAGACGCTTTTTGAATACAGGCCCTGAGATGTTCTGTTGGTTGGCGGTGTTAGGTTCTAATTCTCAGAGCAAATAACTCAACGGACACTATGAATGCTTAACCGAGTTGAATTATTCCCAGAAGATCATTACAGCTGCATTAGACAATGTGCTTGTGCTTCACACAAGCACTGATATTTGACTGTTCCTCATAGGCTGAGTCTACTCCTATCCATCTGTACAAACAAAATCGCTGAAGTTGGTA
>NW_027008168.1:0-753 GCF_036934945.1 Oncorhynchus masou masou | reverse complement strand
TAACCACCACGCTGCGTTTTGGTCCGCCTCTCCTTCAAGTAAAGAAAACCGTTACACAAGGATTATTGGAAAGACACAGGTTAATAAATATTGAAGGGATGTCCAGATGAGAGTGACTTCTGAGCATCAGTATGAATCGTTTCAATTACAGTACCTCCTCACACGTCAGAGCGGTTGTCGAGCTGTTAGATCAAGGGGGGAACAAGATGGTGTGAACAGAGGAGATGATTAATTAACGAGTGGTGATCCAGAATGCGGACAATGATACTTCCCAAATAATCATATGAGTTAAACTAAAAACACAAGAGGCTATATTCGGTTGTCTGTTGAAAGGTGTTTCCTACACACGTTAGTGCCCCCCCACGAAATCAAAAGGGAGGGTTAAGGGTGGTGTCTAGTGTCGGCTCTGGTGCGGGACGAAGAACCCGCTCATCCCACAGATCCAGCCATGGACCCAGGCTGAACACTGTGCCCGAACTGGACCTAGGTGCAGAAGAAGACTCCTGTCTTGGAGCTGGACTGGACGTTGTGATGTCTAGACTGGGCATCGGGGCAGAGAAGGGCTCCTGCCATGGAGCTGGACTGGACGGTGTGTTCGGACTGGACATTGGCGTGGAGGAAGACTCCTGTCTTGGAGCTGGACTGGACACCATGTTCGGACTGGAAAGTGGCGTAGAGGAAGACTTCTGTCTTGGAGCTGGACTGGACGCCGTGTTCGGACTGGAAAGTGGCGTAGAGGAAGACTCCTGTCTT
>NW_027008167.1:0-759 GCF_036934945.1 Oncorhynchus masou masou | reverse complement strand
AGTCTCCACATTGACTCTGTACTGGTACCTCCTGTATAACCTCCACATTGACTCTGAACTGGTACCCCTTGTATACAGACTCCACATTGACTCTGTACTGGTACCTCCTGTATACAGCCTCCACATTGACTCTGGTACTGCACCACTCCTGTATATAGCCTCCACATTGACTCTGTACTGGTACCCCTGTATATAGCCTCCACATTGACTCTATACTGGTACCTCCTGTACAGCCTCCACATTGACTCTGTACTGGTACCTCCTGTATATAGCCTCCACATTGACTATGTATTGGTAACCTTTGTATATAGCCTCCACTATGACTCTGTGCCGGTACCCCTGTATATAGCCTCCACATTGACTCTGTACTGGTACGTCCTGTATACAGCCTCCACATTGACTCTGTGTACTGGTACCCTGTATATAGCCTCCACATTGACTCTGTACTGGTACCCCTGTATATAGCCTCCACATTGACTCTGTACTGGTACCCCTGTATATAGCCTCCACATTGACTCTGTACTGGTAACCCTGTATACAGCCTCCATCACCACTCTGTACTGGAACGACTCTATATAGCCTCCACACTGTACTGGTACCCCCAGTATATAGCCTCCACACTGACTCTGTACTGGTACCTCCTGTATACAGCCTACATTGACACTGTACTGGTACCTCCTGTATACTGCCTACACTGACTCTGTACTGGTACCTCCTATATAAAGCCTGCAAAAATCGCTGAAGTTGGAGACCTTTATC
>NW_027008166.1:0-760 GCF_036934945.1 Oncorhynchus masou masou | reverse complement strand
TTCTCTTTCTCCACTCCTTACTCTCTCTTTCTCCATTCCTTACTCTCTCCTTCTGCCTCTCTCCACTCCTTACTCTCTCTCTGTCTTTCTCCACTCCTTACTCTCTCTTTCTCCATTCCTTACTCTCTCTGTCTGTCTTTCCGATGATAACATGTGCCAGTGTTTCTTGACCGCATCTCTCACTTTTCACGAGTTCAAAGTTTATGTCGTTGTGAACATTACGGAGTGTTCTTTAGCTTTCGCGGGTCTTTGTTTGAAGCAGTTCATCTCGTGTTTTTCCCAATGCCAAATGAAGTGCTTCATCCACACACATAATTGTGTTTCTGTCCTGGAGCCCTGTGGGGTGTGTTTGTGAACAGAGCTCCGGGAGCAGCTTGCTGAGGGGGCTCTTCTCCATGTTTATTTCTCAATAGGTGATGGATTTGTTATGGAATGTCTTGACCTCTTATTTAGTACGGTGTAGTTATTTCCACCTTTATCTGTAGAATGAGCATTTTCTAAGGCCGGTTAGCTCAGTTGGTTAGAGCGTCGTGCTAATAACGCGAAGGTCGTGGGTTCGATACCCGTACTGGCCAGATGATTTTGTTTTTACCCTACTGTGTATGTCTACAGTGTCTCACAACTCTATTGATTGGGGTTTACAATGTGCATTTTAAATTAGTAGTATGAGTTGTTGGTTCATTGTGGAGTGACATTTTAATGTAGGAGGGTTTTTTTTTCATTGTAGGAGTTTTCATTCGTTTTTTATTATACAAGGAAG
>NW_027008165.1:0-761 GCF_036934945.1 Oncorhynchus masou masou | reverse complement strand
ATTGGTTTATAGAAGCAGGTATACCCACGTGGTTGACTGAAAGACGAACGAGGTCGGTGACGGTAATGCATCTAATTCATGAAAGTTGCCAAGCGCAAAGTCAAGAGAAGAAAAAGCCTGGAAGGAAGAGAGATGACTAGAAACGATTAGTTTGACCGTTTTGTGTGTGGATTAATAGTTGGAGTTGAGGACCTTGTGCATTTCAGGTAAAATAACAACTCAATGTTTATATCCCAGGACAAATTAGCTAGCAACAGCAAGCTAGCTAGCTAAATAGGACAAATTAGTTAGCAAGTGCAAGCTAGCTACCTTGTCATAAAGGTTTAATGCTTTTTGACCTAACCCCAAATTAATGTAATTGGTTCAGAATTTGTTTTGATATTTTAACCTGTGTGTCATGATCATGTTTGTTGTGGGGGGACAACATACATTTATGCACGATGGCGCATGATGGCACATGCCCACAGACGGTTTGGGTTCCGTGTAAGACACACTACTGGAGAAATGTGTGGTACAGTACTTAATTGAAATGGCTGAGTAGGCTTTCCTTCCACACCCCAACGTAACCTATTGGAGACTTGCAGTGGTGGAAAAAGTACCCAATCATCATACTTGAGTAAAAGTAAAGATACCTTCACAGAAAGTTACTCAAGCAGAAGTGAAAGTCACCCAGTAAAATACTACTTGAGGAAAAGTCTAAAAGTATTTGGTTTTAAATATACTTAAGTAATAAAAAGTAAGTGTAACTGCTAAAATATACT
>NW_027008164.1:0-762 GCF_036934945.1 Oncorhynchus masou masou | reverse complement strand
AGCTGCGATTATCCGGTGTAATGGTCCAAAGCTTACGGCAAGAATACGGTGATGAAGTGGAGAAAAACAGTCCGATATGCTCAGGGTTGATATTGCGCTGTGCAGACTAGCAGGTATTATCCAGGCTAAAAGCGGCTGGTGTCTGAGCTAAAAAAGGCAAAAGGCCGCTAGCAGTGGCTAACAATGACCAAATAGCTAGTAGCTAATTAGCTGGTTAGCTTCTGATGGCTAGCTGCTGATGGAGGTTCTAGCTATAAGGTAAAAAAAAAATAGCAGATCCGTTGGATCACATTGGGTGAGGCGGGTTGCCGGAAGGTATATTTAATTTTAAAATGGAAAAAGATTTAAATGTATTGCAATATATACAAAAAAAGACGACAAATACATACCATTTACAACAAATGACAAGAATAAAATTATGACTATAACTACTGTTCCCTGAAGGAGAGAAACTAGGTACAACATACTATTAAATCCACGACTCGCTGGAAGCCCCGCCTTCTACAGGTGATGAGTGAGGTTTGAATTTATTCCTTAAAATGTAATGCCGCTCTACATCAACCCAGGAAAGGGCGGGGACAAACAGGTGTTGAACCTCGATTCCCTCCTTCAGGGAAGTGTAATTATAATCAAAGTTACACTCCCTTTCAGTCGGTCAACTTCGGTACAACATACTATGGGGAAATAAAATCATTCCCCAGCCGACCCAAACGGATACTAAATGAAACGTCCCCTGGCAGACCGCCCAGACCTGACCCTACA
>NW_027008163.1:0-770 GCF_036934945.1 Oncorhynchus masou masou | reverse complement strand
GGCTGATGGTGACCGTGGGTTACAGTATTAGGGCTGATGGTGACCGGTGGGTTACAGTATTAGGGCTGATGGTAACAGAGGTATACAGTTTTAGGGCTGATGTTAACAGTAGGGTTCCAGTATTAGGGATGATGGTGACCGTGGGTTACAGTATTAGGGCTGATGGGCTGATGGTGACAGGTTTACAGTATTAGGGCTGATGGTGACAGTGGGTTACAGTATTAGGGCTGATGGTGATTGTAGGTTACAGTATTAGGGCTGATGGTGACCGTGGGTTACAGTATTTGGGCTGATGGTAATATTTACTGTATTAGGGCTGATGGTGACCGTGGGTTAGTTTAGGGCAGTATTAGGGCTGATGGTGACCGTGGGTTACAGTATTAGGGCTGATGGTGACCGTGGGTTACAGTATTTGGGATGATGGTAATAGGGTTTACAGTGTTAGGGCTGATGGTGGCCGTGGGTTACAGTATTGAGCTGATGGTGCCCGTGGGTTACAGTATTAGGGCTGATGGTGACCGTGGGTTACAGTATTAGGGCTGATGGTGACCGTGGAGTTTACAGTATTAGGGCTGATGGTGACCGTGGGTTACAGTATTAGAGCTGATATTGACCGTGGAGTTACAGTATTAGGGCTGATGGTAATGGGAGTTTACAAGTGTTAGGGCTGATGGTGACCGTGGAGTTACAGTATTAGGGCTGATGGTGCCCGTGGGTTACAGTATTAGGGCTGATGGTGACCGTGGGTTACAGTATTATGGGATGATGGT
>NW_027008162.1:0-771 GCF_036934945.1 Oncorhynchus masou masou | reverse complement strand
GGTGGATTAAAGAGCTGAGGTCTATGGTGATAGGTGGGATGGGCTGAGAGTGGCTGAGGGGTGGGATTAAAGAGCTGAGGTCTATGGTGATAGGTGGGATGGGCTGAGAGTGGCTGAGGGGTGGGATTAAAGAGCTGAGGTCTATGGTGATAGGTGGGATGGGCTGAGAGTGGCTGAGGGGTGGGATTAAAGAGCTGAGGTCTATGGTGATAGGTGGGATGGGCTGAGAGTGGCTGAGGGGTGGGATTAAAGAGCTGAGGTCTATGGTGATAGGTGGGATGGGCTGAGAGTGGCTGAGGGGTGGGATTAAAGAGCTGAGGTCTATGGTGATAGGTGGGATGGGCTGAGAGTGGCTGAGGGGTGGGATTAAAGAGCTGAGGTCTATGGTGATAGGTGGGATGGGCTGAGGGTGGCTGAGGGGTGGGATTAAAGAGCTGAGGTCTATGGTGATAGGTGGGATGGGCTGAGAGTGGCTGAGGGGTGGGATTAAAGAGCTGAGGTCTATGGTGATAGGTGGGATGGGCTGAGGGTGGGATTAAAGAGCTGAGGTCTATGGTGATAGGTGGGATGGGCTGAGAGTGGCTGAGGGGTGGGATTAAAGAGCTGAGGTCTATGGTGATAGGTGGGATGGGCTGAGAGTGGCTGAGGGGTGGGATTAAAGAGCTGAGGTCTATGGTGATAGGTGGGATGGGCTGAGAGTGGTTGAGGGTGGGATTAAAGAGCTGAGGTCTATGGTGATAGGTGGGATGGGCTGAGAATGGTTGGGGGTGG
>NW_027008161.1:87500-111599 GCF_036934945.1 Oncorhynchus masou masou | reverse complement strand
TCTTGTGAGTTTACGTCCTAATCTAATACTAACTAGAAGTGTCAGTGCTGCTTTCTCTCTCCTTGACTCTTCAAATTAATCTGAATTATACAGAGACAAGATTTGAGTGTAATGGCTCTGGTTGGTAGAAGGAAGAGTGGACCAAACCGCAGCGTGGAAAGTGTTCATGATACTTTATTCAAAAACACTCAAACAAAAATAACAAACACGAAAACGAACATGCACAGTTCTGTCAGGTACAGACACTAAACAGAAAACAAGATTCCACAAAACCCAAAAGGAAAATTACAACTTATATGTGATCCCCAATCAGAGACAGCTGCCTCTGATTGGGAACCACACAGGGCCAAAAACAAAGAAATAGAAAACATAGACTTTCCCACCCGAGTCACACCCTGACCTAACCAAACATAGAGAATAAAAAGGATCTCTAAGGTCAGGGCGTGACAGTGAGGGATGATGCTCTACAGACAAACATTCTACATTTTTTAATCACTCAACATTATTAACATTATTATCATGCTTTCTTGCTCTCTTTCTCTCTGTTATTGCAGACATTACCTCCGGCTCTCTCTTTAATGTTGATATACTGACATCTCTCTGGCTCCCTGGTTATTTTTGTTGCGCCACACAATCCTTGTTCCTACTTGCCACCCGTTAGTGGGCGCCTCTCTCTCTCCCTTTCTCTCCCTTTCTCCTCTGCCTCCCATCTCTTTCTCTCTGCCTCCCGTCTCTTTCTCTCTGCCTCACTCTATTTCTCTCTCCTTCTCTCTCTCTCCTTTCTCTCTCTCGCTCCCTCTGTGTGATTGGCTCTGAGTAGTCTCCTGTGTTTAGGCGAACGGAGTGTGTTGGTATTTCGGGAAGCTGGTAAACATTCGGCCCTGGCCAAGAAAAGCTAGGGATGTTGTGTGTGGTGTTGACTTAATTGGAGAGGAGACAGGCCTCTGTCCTACAGAGAGCTTCCAGCTTAGAGTTTACTGTATATCCGACCTGGATCGTGTTCATCAGGCACCAAATGGAAGAAATAAGACTAAAATGGGAAGGGACTACATTGACTCGTCCAATAAGAAACTCAAATTTTCTTTTCAATCAAATTTCCATGAAATGTATTTATAAAGCCCTTTTTACATCAGCTGATGTCACAAAGTGCTGTACAGAAACCCAGCTTAAAACCCCAAACAGCAAGTTATGCAGATGTAGATGCACGGCAGGGTAGCCTAGTGGGGCGGCAGGGTAGCCTAGTGGTTAGAGCGTTGGACTAGTAACCGGAAGGTTGTGAGTTCAAACCCCCGAGCCGACAAGGTACAAATCTGTCATTCTGCCCCTGAACAGGCAGTTAACCCACTGTTCCCAGGCCGTCATTGAAAAATAAGAATGTGTTCTTAACTGAATTGCCTGGTTAAATAAAAAAATAAATAATAAATAAATTAAAAAAAGGTAAAAATTAACTTGTAAGTCGCTCTGGATAAGAGCGTCTGCTAAATGACTTAAATGTAAATGTAATGCACGATGGCGAGGAACAACTCCCTAGGAAGGCCAGAACCTAGGAAGAAACCTAGAAAGGAACCGGGCTCTGAGGGATGGCCAGTCCTCTTCTGGCTATGCCAGGTGGAGATTATAACAGAACAAGGCCAAGATGTTCAAATGTTCATAGATGACCAGCAGGGTCAGATAATAATAATCACAGTACTTGTAGAGGATGCAATAGGTCAGCACTTCTGTTGCAAAATGATTGAAACCATGTTCTATTGCGTGCTCTAATGAATACTATAAATAGTATGTTTGTTTTTCTATCAAATAATATAGCTGCACTTGATTGAGCTTGCCTGGCACAATGGACCTAATACAATATTCCCAAAAGTGTAGACCCCACCCGGCCTGGCACCTTAGGCAGGCGTCATCAAACTCTCAGGGTATTGAAAAGAAAACAAATCCAATTTGAATCCAGGTCTGGTCTATAATATACACTGAGTGTACAGAACATGAGGAACATGCTACTCTTTCCATGACAAAGACTGAACAGGTGAATCCAGGTGAAAGCTATGGTCCCTTATTGATGTAAACTGTTATATCCACTTCAGACTTTAGATGAAGGGGAGGAGACAGGTTACACAAGGATGTTTAAGCCTTGAGACAATGGCTCATGTGTGTGTGCCATTCAGAGGGTGAATGTGCAAAACAAAATATTAAAGTACCTTTGAATGTGGTATGGTAGTAGGTGCCAGGCGCACCTGTTTGAGTGTGTCAAGAACTGCAACGCTGCTGGGGTTTTCACACTCAACAGTTTCCTGTGTGTATCAAGAATGGTCCACCACCGAAAGGACATCCAGCCAACTTGATTCAACTGTGGGAAGCATTGGAGTCAATATGGGCCAGCATCCCTGTGGAATGCTTTCGACACCTTGTAGAGTCCTGCCCCGGCAAATTGAGGCTGTTCTGAGGGCAAAAGGGGGTGTAACTCAATATGAGGAAGGTGTTCCTAATGTTTTGTACACTCAATGTACATACCAAACAAACAAGACGTTCTATACTCTGAGGGACTAGAGGCTCTGAGGGACCAGGGATTCTCTCTGCAGAACAAGAGGTGAATGTCGGTGCGAGGCATGAATGGAATGATGTTCCCGCAAGCTAAACCATCAGCATGGTTTAGGAGGACGGGTTGTTGAGAACGTTTCCTACTGTTAGAATATGTTAGGTTGTTACCTGGTTACCAAACACCAGCACATCAGACTCAGAAGGGATCCTTTCTTCAAAAACAGGAAATACCAAAAAAGAAGGTGAAGAGGCATATCTTGCTCTCTCCCGTCTCTCTCTCTGTGAGTCCGTAAAAGGCCAAGCAGCAGTGGGTGATGGATGGCAGAGAGAGGACAACCATCTCAGACTCCACTGTGAAGCCACCCTGTAGGGTTCATGTCTCTTTCTCTCACCCCCCCCCCTCCCTACCGAACCACCACTTATTCACAGACAGGTTTCTTCCTCTTATCCCCCCTCATCCCCTCTTCCAGTCCTCATTTCCCCCTGTCACTACCCCCTCCTCCCCCCCCCCCCCCCCACCCCACCCCCCTCCCCACCGAACCACCACTTATTCACAGACAGGTTTCTTCCTCTTATCCCCCTCATCCCCTCTTCCAGTCCTCATTTCCCCCTGTCACTACCCCCCCCACCCCCCCACCCTCCCCACCCCACCCCCCCCCCTCCCCACCGAACCACCACTTATTCACAGACAGGTTTCTTCCTCTTATCCCCCCCCTCATCCCCTCTTCCAGTCCTCATTTCCCCCTGTCACTACCCCCCCCCCCCCCTCCCCCCCCCCCACCCCACCCCCTCCCCACCGAACCACCACTTATTCACAGACAGGTTTCTTCCTCTTATCCCCCCTCATCCCCTCTTCCAGTCCTCATTTCCCCTGTCACTACCCCCCTCCCCTCCCCCTCCCCCCCCACCCCCACCCCCTCCCCACCGAACCACCACTTATTCACAGACAGGTTTCTTCCTCATCCCCCCTCATCCCCTCTTCCAGTCCTCATTTCCCCCTGTCACTACCCCCCTCCCTCTCCCCCCCCCCCCTCCCCACCGAACCACCACTTATTCACAGACAGGTCTCTTCCTTTATCCCCCCTCATCCCCTCTTCCAGTCCTCATTTCCCCCTGTCACTACCCCCCCCCAACCCCCCCCTCCCCACCGAACCACCACTTATTCACAGACAGGTTTCTTCCTCTTATCCCCCTCATCCCCTCTTCCAGTCCTCATTTCCCCCTGTCACTACCCCGACCCAGAAACTCTGCTGTGTTTATCACGGTACAGTACAAACTGCTCTCTAGCAACTGTCTCCAGGCTCGGCAAGGCAGGCGCCCCTGTCGTCTGACCCCCACTTCCCTTTTGTCTAACAAGCCGCCATGCCGGTTTAGCCCACTAGGGCACATTTCCCTGTCATTTCTTGTAACCATATTTACTTTGTTTGTTTGTGTGTGCACTTCTGTGATTGTTTACTTAGTTAATAAATACATGATTTAAGACAATTGATGTATGGATGACTCATAGTGAAGACTGGGTTCGTGCAGATAACCAACAATTTATGACATTTGGAATGAGACTAACGGGAGGTAAAGTAAATAATTCATTAATTCAAAGACTAATTGATCAGATGTGAAATAAATGAAAGGTTATATTAGGAAATTTCCTTAGTGCCCCGACTTCCTAGTTAATTACAGTTACAGATTAATCAGTTTAATCACATAATACTAATTACAGAGAATCTTTGATAAAAACTAAAAGTCTTCATTTAATGATAGTAAAGACACGACACCTGCTTTGCTGAGGAGAATCAAGGTGGATATGGTCTCACAGCAGAACACAGAACATGGACCACAGTGTGAGAGCCGTACTAGGACAACATCCAGACAGCCTGTAGGCAGACGTATCTCACATAGGCAGAGAGATAATCTCTCCTGTAACTCTCCCCTATCTCACTGTCTGGCTTTCTGGGCCAGGGATTAGGGTTTGGCCTGGGGGATAATGGGACAGGTGTGTGTGTGTGTGTGTGTGTGTGTGTGTGTGTGTGTGTGTGTGTGTGTGTGTGTGTGTGTGTGTGTGTGTGTGTGTGTGTGTGTGTGTGTGTGTGTGTGTGTGTGTGTGTGTGTGTGTGTGTGTGTGGTGGGGTGATGGGAAAAGGTGTTTTGTTTCTCCCAATGACTAGTCCGGCCAAAATAATTCACAAGACACATAACAAAAACCACCAGACCCTTAAAAACGCTTGGTTCAACTTTCTATCTTGTAAATCCCCTCCTCTCTAGCTTCAACCCTGAGTTTACAGGACGCTGTTACTCAAGTCTAAGCCCCGCCTCTTCTCTGACACATCCAACCAAACTTAACGCTGGAGAAGAGGAGTGTTTTTTTCTATGTAAAATAGAGTTCACAGGACTGTCACTCAATCCTAAACCCTGCCACCCCAAACATGCTTTAATGTGGAGAGGGGGGGTTCATCTGGAGTTAGAGAGGAGGGGTTTTCATCTGGAGTTAGAGAGGAAGGGGTTTTCATCTGGAGTTAGAGAGGAAGGGGTTTCATCTGGAGTTAGAGAGGAGGGGGTTTCATCTGGAGTTAGAGAGGAGGGGGTTTCATCTGGAGTTAGAGAGGAGGGGGTTTTCATCTGGAGTTAGAGAGGAGGGGGGTTCATCTGGAGTTAGAGAGGAAGGGGTTTTCATCTGGAGTTAGAGAGGAGGGGGTTTCATCTGGAGTTAGAGAGGAGGGGGTTTTCATCTGGAGTTAGAGAGGAGGGGGGTTCATCTGGAGTTAGAGAGGAAGGGGTTTTCATCTGGAGTTAGAGAGGAGGGGTTTTCATCTGGAGTTAGAGAGGAGGGGGTTTCATCTGGAGTTAGAGAGGAGGGGTTTTCATCTGGAGTTAGAGAGGAGGGGGTTCATCTGGAGTTAGAGAGGAAGGGGTTTTCATCTGGAGTTAGAGAGGAGGGGGTTTTCATCTGGAGTTAGAGAGGAGGGGGTTTCATCTGGAGTTAGAGAGGAGGGGGTTTCATCTGGAGTTAGAGAGGAGGGGGTTTTCATCTGGAGTTAGAGAGGAGGGGGTTTTCATCTGGAGTTAGAGAGGAGGGGGTTTTCATCTGGAGTTAGAGAGGAGGGGGTTTTCATCTGGAGTTAGAGAGGAGGGGGTTTTCATCTGGAGTTAGAGAGGAGGGGGTTTTCATCTGGAGTTAGAGAGGAGGGGGTTTCATCTGGAGTTAGAGAGGAGGGATTTCATCTGGAGTTAGAGAGGAGGGATTTCATCTGGAGTTAGAGAGGAGGGATTTCATCTGGAGTTAGAGAGGAGGGATTTCATCTGGAGTTAGAGAGGAGGGATTTCATCTGGAGTTAGAGAGGAGGGATTTCATCTGGAGTTAGAGAGGAAGGGGTTTTCATCTGGAGTTAGAGAGGAGGGATTTTATCTGGAGTTAGAGAGGAGGGATTTCATCTGGAGTTAGAGAGGAGGGGGTTTCTTTTGGAGTTAGAGAGGAGGGATTTCATCTGGAGTTAGAGAGGAGGGATTTCATCTGGAGTTAGAGAGGAGGGGGTTTTCATCTGGAGTTAGAGAGGAGGGGGGTTCATCTGGATTTAGAGAGGAGGGATTTCATCTGGAGTTAGAGAGGAGGGATTTTATCTGGAGTTAGAGAGGAGGGATTTCATCTGGAGTTAGAGAGGAGGGAGGTTTCATCTGGTGTTAGAGAGGAGGGATTTCTTTTGGAGTTAGAGAGGAGGGATTTCATCTGGAGTTAGAGAGGAGGGGGGTTTCATCTGGAGTTAGAGAGGAAGGGGTTTTCATCTGGAGTTAGAGAGGAGGGATTTCATCTGGAGTTAGAGAGGAGGGATTTCATCTGGAGTTAGAGAGGAGGGGGGTTTCATCTGTAGTTAGAGAGGAGGGGGGTTTCATCTGGAGTTAGAGAGGAGGGATTTCATCTGGAGTTAGAAAGGAGGGGGGTTTCATCTGGAGTTAGAGAGGAGGGATTTCATCTGGAGTTAGAGAGGAGGGATTTCATCTGGAGTTAGAGAGGAGGGATTTCATCTGGAGTTAGAGAGGAGGGATTTCATCTGGAGTTAGAGAGGAGGGATTTCATCTGGAGTTAGAGAGCAGGGAGGTTTCATCTGGAGTTAGAGAGGAGAGATTTCATCTGGAGTTAGAGAGGAGGGGGGTTTCATCTGGAGTTAGAGAGGAGAGATTTCATCTGGAGTTAGAGAGGAGGGGGTTTCATCTGGAGTTAGAGAGGAGGGGGGTTTCATCTGGAGTTAGAGAGGAGGGGGTTTCATCTGGAGTTAGAGAGGAGGGGGTTTCATCTGGAGTTAGAGAGGAGGGATTTCATCTGGAGTTAGAGAGGAGGGATTTCATCTGGAGTTAGAGAGGAGAGATTTCATCTGGAGTTAGAGAGGAGGGAGGTTTCATCTGGAGTTAGAGAGGAGAGATTTCATCTGGAGTTAGAGAGGAGGGGGTTTCATCTGGAGTTAGAGAGGAGGGGGGTTTCATCTGGAGTTAGAGAGGAGGGATTTCATCTGGAGTTAGAGAGGAGGGATTTCATCTGGAGTTAGAGAGGAGAGATTTCATCTGGAGTTAGAGAGGAGAGATTTCATCTGGAGTTAGAGAGGAGGGGGTTTCATCTGGAGTTAGAGAGGAGGGGGTTTCATCTGGAGTTATAGAGGAGGGATTTCATCTGGAGTTAGAGAGGAGGGATTTCATCTGGAGTTAGAGAGGAGGGATTTCATCTGGAGTTAGAGAGGAGGGATTTCATCTGGAGTTAGAGAGGATAGATTTTTCCTGTAGAAAAATAAGTAAACAGAGGTAAATCCTGTGTAGTTGCACTGTGACATCTTTACTCCATGCTGCTCTGGGATCAACAGCTTCAATTCGTCAGTTTGAATTTGACCTGGGTTGAACCCCTTCTACATTACTACTATTTGTATCATATATTTTTTATATGAAACAAGAATATAAATCTGAGTGGGGATGATTGTGTGTGGTTGACCTCCTGTGTTTCCCAGAGTGGAAAGCAGCTCTCGCCACGCGGGAACAAACATAACCACACACACGCTTTGTACGCACGCACACACACGTATGTTGATGGAGCAGTGGTTCTCCCACACTTCACAGGGTTCTAGGAAAACCCACAATCCACTCCTCATATCCCCTCACCCCTCCCAGCTTCCACCTAACTCGCCCCCCCATCCATTCCCCCGCCTTAGCTTCTACTGCCTCACACCCTCCCCACATCAATCCCCATTATGACACAACTCCCTTAACACACATCAGTACACACACACACACACACACACACACACACACACACACACACACACACACACACACACACACACACACACACACACACACACACACACACACACACACACACACACACATTCCAGTGAAGGCCATTAGCATGGCTACCTGAGCCAAGACCGGGAAGGGAGGGTGTGAGAGGTACAACACACACACACCCTATACCCTCCCACCCACGTCATCCATCCTCTATCCCACTCCCAATGTCTGGTCTCTTCGCTGCCTGCCTACCTCCCTGTCCATGAATAAAGACACTTGTTTCCCCTCTTTCTTTCGCTCCATGTGTTTAATGTCCCAGTTTATCCTCTCTAAAATAATAGCTGCCTCCTACTCTC
The DNA here is from genome assembly GCF_036934945.1 of Oncorhynchus masou masou. NCBI lineage: Eukaryota > Metazoa > Chordata > Actinopteri > Salmoniformes > Salmonidae > Oncorhynchus > Oncorhynchus masou. The sequence continues at coordinate 103,449 of NW_027008161.1, read as the reverse complement.
AGAACACTGGCCAGGCAGTATGGCACCAATCAGGCAGAGAAAACACTTCTAACACACTCAGGAATCCACTCACTCCCTACGCTCCTGGTGTGAGGAGGTTCTGTTACATGATGTTGTCAGTGATATTATGGATGAAAGGCAGAGATGGATACCAGTGTAGCTCCATGTTATATAGTCTAGTATAGACTCCTGTTGTTGCTGGGGCCCTGTGTGTGTGTCCAAGGCTCTGCAGTGTAGCTCCATGTTATATAGTCTAGTGTAGACTCCTGTTGTTGCTGGGGCCCTGTGTGTGTGTCCAAGGCTCTGCAGTGTAGCTCCATGTTATATAGTCTAGTGTAGACTCCTGTTGTTGCTGGGGCCCTGTGTGTGTGTCCAAGGCTCTGCAGTGTAGCTCCATGTTATATAGTCTAGTGTAGACTCCTGTTGTTGCTGGGGCCCTGTGTGTGTGTCCAAGGCTCTGCAGTGTAGCTCCATGTTATATAGTCTAGTATAGACTCCTGTTGTTGCTGGGGCCCTGTGTGTGTGTCCAAGGCTCTGCAGTGTAGCTCCATGTTATATAGTCTAGTGTAGACTCCTGTTGTTGCTGGGGCCCTGTGTGTGTGTCCAAGGCTCTGCAGTGTAGCTCCATGTTATATAGTCTAGTATAGACTCCTGTTGTTGCTGGGGCCCTGTGTGTGTGTCCAAGGCTCTGCAGTGTAGCTCCATGTTATATAGTCTAGTGTAGACTCCTGTTGTTGCTGGGGCCCTGTGTGTGTGTCCAAGGCTCTGCAGTGTAGCTCCATGTTATATAGTCTAGTGTAGACTCCTGTTGTTGCTGGGGCCCTGTGTGTGTGTCCAAGGCTCTGCAGTGTAGCTCCATGTTATATAGTCTAGTGTAGACTCATGTTGTTGCTGGGGCCCTGTGTGTGTGTCCAAGGCTCTGCAGTGTAGCTCCATGTTATATAGTCTAGTATAGACTCCTGTTGTTGCAGGGACCCTGTGTGTGTGTCCAAGGCTCTGCAGTGTAGCTCCATGTTATATAGTCTAGTATAGACTCCTGTTGTTGCTGGGGCCCTGTGTGTGTGTCCAAGTCTCTGTAGTGTAGCTCCATGTTATATAGTCTAGTGTAGACTCCTGTTGTTGCTGGGGCCCTGTGTGTGTGTCCAAGGCTCTGCAGTGTAGCTCCATGTTATACAGTCTAGTATAGACTCCTGTTGTTGCTGGGGCCCTGTGTGTGTGTCCAAGGCTCTGCAGTGTAGCTCCATGTTATATAGTCTAGTGTAGACTCCTGTTGTTGCTGGGGCCCTGTGTGTGTGTCCAAGGCTCTGCAGTGTAGCTCCATGTTATATAGTCTAGTATAGACTCATGTTGTTGCTGGGGCCCCGTGTGTGTGTCCAAGGCTCTGCAGTGTAGCTCCATGTTATATAGTCTAGTGTAGACTCATGTTGTTGCTGGGGCCCTGTGTGTGTGTCCAAGGCTCTGCAGTGTAGCTCCATGTTATATAGTCTAGTGTAGACTCCTGTTGTTGCTGGGGCCCTGTGTGTGTGTCCAAGGCTCTGCAGTGTAGCTCCATGTTATATAGTCTAGTGTAGACTCATGTTGTTGCTGGGGCCCTGTGTGTGTGTCCAAGGCTCTGCAGTGTAGCTCCATGTTATATAGTCTAGTATAGACTCCTGTTGTTGCAGGGACCCTGTGTGTGTGTCCAAGGCTCTGCAGTGTAGCTCCATGTTATATAGTCTAGTGTAGACTCCTGTTGTTGCTGGGGCCCTGTGTGTGAGGGGGGGAACTGCTGCCTGTGTCTTCTCAACGTGGGACTGATGCAGACGAGGGCCTCGGTGAGTCTCGACAGAACCGGGCTCACTCAGCCGGTTACCATATCCTTCCTCTCCCCCGTCTCTCACCCCACAGCACCGTCACGGCTTCTTCACATGTGGCTCAGGAACCCCCATAGAACCTCCGTGACAAAACCTTTAAAGATTCCTTCCAGCATTACATTTTAATGTGGCTCTGCGCTCAGTCTGATATCAGGTTGTCACCGGGCAACCCATTAGTGGTGTGTGTGTGTGTGTGTGTGTGTGTGTCTGTGTCTGTGTCTGTGTCTCTGTGTCTGTGTCTGTGTCTGTGTCTGTGTGTGTGTGTGTGTGTGTGTGTGTGTGTGTGTGTGTGTGTGTGTCTGTGTCTGTGTGTGTGTGTGTCTGTGTGTCTGTGTGTCTGTGTGTCTGTGTGTCTGTGTCTGTGTCTGTGTCTGTGTCTGTGTCTGTGTCTGTGTCTCTGTGTCTGTGTCTGTGTGTGTGTCTGTGTCTGTGTGTGTGTGTGTGTGTGTGTGTGTGTCTGTGTGTGTGTGTGTCTGTGTCTGTGTCTGTGTGTGTGTGTGTGTGTGTGTGTGTGTGTGTGTGTGTGTGTGTGTGTGTGTGTGTGTGTGTGTGTGTGTGTGTGTGTGTGTGTGTGTGTGTGTGTGTGTGTGTGTGTGTGCCTGCCACCATTTGAAGCAGATACAGTGTAAATGAGATGAATTAGTGTTGGTTAATTTTGATAGCAAGGTTCAGGCACCCGACATCCTGTGGTTGACACACACACACACACACACACACACACACACACACACACACACACACACACACACACAGAAACACGGCCCGGGTTATAATCCTACGTCAGATGACATGGTTGTGATTCATACGAGGGCTATGTAGTCCTTATTTGATGCTCACACCTCCAACACGATTTAATGTCCACAGAGGCTCAGAGAAGTTGAGCAGTTGCTTTGCTTTTGCAGAGGACAGGAAGTAGTGCATCACCCCCTTCCTCTTCTTCTCCTCCCTCGTTCCTTCACAGCCCCACCTTGACAGGAGTCATCCAGGCTGTATCACAACCGGCACACAATTGGCCCAGCGCCGTCTGGATTTGGCCGGGGTAGGCCGTCATTGTAAATAAGAATCTGTTCTTAACTGACTTGCCTAGTTAAATAAAGTTTACATATAAAAAATAAAAATAAACCATTTAAAATCTACTGCCCTTTGGTTGGGCCTAGATGTCCTGGACCCGCCTGTCTGTCCCATCCCTCCTTTCTCTCGCTTTAACTAATCATAACTGTCCTCGAACCCCTCTCCTGTCCTACTCCATCTCCACTGTATACCTTCCTCTTTCCTCCCTCTCTCTTTCTTCTTCTTTCACTTAAACTAGGCCATCCTGGACTAGACTCCTGGACTCTCCTCAGTCATCAAACCTGATAAAAGAACCAACGCGTCCACTCCTTCAACACTTTATCAACATCATGGAAATGTGATCAGAAGAGAGGGGGGAATAAAATATATAGAACCATTCTTCTTATTAATACTCTGCCTCACACCCTCTCTCCCACCCTCCGTCTCTCTTCCTCATGTTCTAGCTAGGGCTTTCTGTCCCAGACCCCTCTCCCTACCTTGCCCCCTCCCTCCATCCCTCTTTCTCTCCCTTGCTCTGGGTTTTTGATATCCCTAAATCTGTCGGTGAGGAATTTTAATTTGTAACTTGGCTGATGTGAGTGTGACGGAGGGTATGTGAGGAAAACAGGTGCAGCCGGGTAGAGTTCCCCTCCAACCAGGAGACAGACTCAACTGACCCCCTTCGCCGCATTTTATCTGACAAATATTTCAGAGCAAATTGTCTCACGTGTGACCCCCAAAATGAAGGGCTTTGGGTCTGGGGCTTTCTTGTACAGAGCGGAGGAGTGTGTGTGTGTGTGTGTGTGTGTGTGTGTGTGTGTGTGTGTGTGTGTGTGTGTGTGTGTGTGTGTGTGTGTGTGTGTGTGTGTGTGTGTGTGTGTGTGTGTGTGTGTGTGTGTGTGTGTGTGTGTGTGAGAGAGAGAGAGAGGGAGTTTGGGTGTGGGGGTCTTTTTAAACACACAGAGAGAGAGAGAGAGTTGATTGCCGAGTGCCACGCCTGAGTAGATGGAAATCCCCTTCTCCTCTCAGTGCCTCAACACAATGCTGCAGGGCACAGCTAAAGAGGGATGTCACTCCACCTCAAGTGTTTCCTGCTCTAATCTAGTAGCTCCTCTAGATACGTCCCTCCTCATAGACACGTGCACCAACACACACAGAAACAGTGAACACTTTCCCTCTTGCCTTTCTGTTTAGAGATTTGTTTGGATTTTTGCTGGTTAAAAGGAACGTGCATGAATCAACACAATGACGATATAAACAATATCTGAATAATGTCAATAATATACAACACGTAGATATACTACCACTATACACTGTATGATTTTGATGTGATTGATCTCCCTCCATTGATATGTTGCATGGTCCCATGCAGGGCTCTATTTGTTTGTTTGTGTTTTACACCTCTGACAGGAGACTGAAGGGGGACAAGGGAGGGGGGCACTCAGACAGGGTGACCCCCACGAATGTTAACACCCCTCCTTTGACCCCTGCCTGACCCCTCTGAGTGCGCTGTCAGGTGGATCTGTGTCAACAAGGTAATAGTATCACATTTACTGCAGGGGCTGGAGTGTCAGGGGGAAAGGTGGACACCATTTGTGGAAGGGCTGGGGGATAGTGGTGGTGGTGGTGGGGGTGCCACCTACCAAGCTGAAGGGTGGTGGGGTGGAGAGGGTCAGGGATATTGGGGAGGGTTAACTCAAAGTGGGCGGTGGAGCTGTAGCTAGGCGATCTGGAAGTGTAACTCCATATCTTAATGAGTCTGCCCTGAGGGCTCATGTAGTGACAGAGGAGAGAGAGGAGGGAGGGGGCAGGACAGAGGAGAGAGAGGAGGAGGAGGGCAGTGACAGAGGAGAGAGATGGGAGAAGGGCAGGGACAGAGGAGAGAGAGGGAGGGAGGAGGGCAGTGACAGAGGAGAGAGGAGGGAGGAGGGAGGAGGACAGTGACAGAGGAGAGAGAGGAGGGAGGAGGGCAGTGACAGAGGAGGGAGGAGGGAGGAGGGCAGTGACAGAGGAGAGAGATGAGGGAGAAGGGCAGTGACAGAGGAGAGAGATGAGGGAGGACAGCAGTGACAGAGGAGAGAGAGGGAGAGAGGAGGAGGAGGACAGTGACAGAGGAGGGAGGAGGGCAGTGACAGAGGAGAGAGAGGAGGGAGTGACAGAGGAGAGAGAGGAGGGCAGTGACAGAGGAGAGAGAGGAGGGCAGTGACAGAGGAGAGAGAGGAGGGCAGTGACAGAGGAGAGAGAGGAGGGCAGTGACAGAGGAGAGAGAGGAGGGCAGTGACAGAGGAGAGAGAGGAGAGAGAGGAGGGCAGTGACAGAGGAGAGAGAGGAGGGAGGAGGGCAGTGACAGAGGAGAGAGAGGAGGGAGGAGGGCAGTGACAGAGGAAAGAGATGAGGGAGGACGGCAGTGACAGAGGAGAGAGAGGAGAGAGGAGGGAGGAGGACAGTGACAGAGGAGAGAGAGGAGGGAGGGAGGGCAGTGACAGAGGAGAGAGAGGGAGGGCAGTGACAGAGGAGAGAGAGGGAGGGAGGAGGGCAGTGACAGAGGAGAGAGATGAGGGAGGAGGGCAGTGACAGAGGAGAGAGAGGAGGGAGGAGGGCAGTGACAGAGGATAGAGAGGAGGGAGGAGGGCAGTGACAGAGGAGAGAGATGAGGGAGGAGGGCAGTGACAGAGGAGAGAGAGGAGGGAGGAGGGCAGTGACAGAGGAGAGAGATGAGGGAGAAGGGCAGGGACAGAGGAGAGAGAGGAGGGAGGAGGGCAGTGACAGAGGTGAGAGGAGGGAGGAGGACAGTGACAGAGGAGAGAGATGAGGGAGGAGGGCAGTGACAGAGGAGAGAGAGGAGGGAGGAGGGCAGTGACAGAGGAGAGAAAGGAGGGAGGAGGGATGAGGACAGTGACAGAGAAGGGAGGACGGCAGTGACAGAGGAGAGAGAGGAGGGCAGTGAGTGAGTGGCGGCCTCTCTCCTCGGCTATGGTCTGCTGGGCAAATTTGAGTTTTTCTTATTTCTTCTTGTTCTAAGGGCAGCTCTGAATCAAGGGCCAGCCCGAGGGCTGAAAGTAACGTGATTGGTTAAGTTTAGGGTTAGGAGTTTGTGTAAGGTTGGAGCTGGGGCTGGAGGCTGGAGCTGAGACTTGGGACATGGGTTATTACTGGGGCTGGGATGCTTGGGAATGCTAGGGAAAGGCAGGACTAGGCCACTAAATCAAGCCAGCCAGACAATGAAAAGCTTCCCTGTTGTTGTCAGCCTGCTGGCCTCTTCTCAGGCCCTTCTGATTGATGGGTTTATTAGAGTTATCCACTGGTCAAACTCCTGGAGAGGAGGAGAAGGGGGAGGAGGGAGAGGGAGAGAGGCAGAGAAACAGAGGCAGCGAGAGAGAGAGAGAGAGAGAGAGAGAGAGAGAGAGAGAGAGAGAGAGAGAGAGAGAGAGAGAGAGAGAGAGAAGAAGAAGGGTTTTCTCTGAGTATGAGAAGTGGAGGGTGAGAGAGAGAGAGTAAATAGCTCTCTCTGTTTCTCCACACAAGCTAAGTTTAATGTAGAATGTGACATTTTTAAAAGTGAATTCAAGAGGCCAAATTATAACTGGGCAAGAGCACTTGCACGAAGATTTCCAGTGTACCTTAGCGATGTGTTTAAGGACTGAAGTAAGGACTTCATTCATTCTGTGACCTTTTCCCCTCCCTCTCTCTGCCTCAGATTCTCTCTCCCTCTCTCCCTTCCCTCCCTCCCTCCCTCCCTCCTTTCCTCTCTCCCTCCCTCCTGTCGTTAATATTAGAACTGAACTCCAAAATAATTCAGAAAAGCAAAACATAATAAAGTCAGGGCTTAAGTAACTTTACTGTTCAACATCATCACACAACAGACAAAGAGGTGGCTCAGTGGCAGCCTGCTTGCTCCCCCAGTCTAACAACTAGAACGTGTTTTCATTCATCTGGTCTTTTTAAAACTTTCCAATCTGCAGTCGAGTGTGTTTTAGGAAAAATTAAACACTGTGCTGTGAGGCTGTTAACTATGAAGGGAGTGTCGCAGAGGGAGACCCAACACCCCCCTACACACACACATACTAACAGGCCCATACACACACTCATACACACACGTTAATGAGTCCCCAGGGGTTCCTCTTCATGCCCTGTCATCTCCAGCTAAACACATCCCCCTCTACTCTCTCACCCTGGCAATAGTGGACTGCAGGAACCACTGGTCAAAGTCTTGTGTGTGTGTGTGTGTGTGTGTGTGTGTGTGTGTGTGTGTGTGTGTGTGTGTGTGTGTGTGTGTGTGTGTGTGTGTGTGTGTGTGTGTGTGTGTGTGTGTGTGTGTGTGTGTGTGTGTGTGTGTGTGTACGTGTGTGTGTGTGTGTGTGTGTGTGTGTGTGTGTGTGTGTGTGTGTGTGTGTGTGTGTGTGTGTGTGTGTGTGTGTGTGTGTGTGTGTGTGTGTGTGTGTGTGTGTGTGTGTGTGTGTGTGTGTTTGCTCACTCTGCTCACTCTGTCCGTATGTAGGTGTGTCAGTGTGCAGCAGACAGTGGACTATGTATGTTTGTGGGAGTGTGTCTGTATGTAATTGCATTCTTTCCAGTACACAAATCATGTGTCTGAACTTCTTGTCAGCTTTATCAACCCTGCTTCACACACTATAATTAGTTTACTGTATAAAGTCCACTATCACTGTTGGTGAGAGGTACCAAGGACCTAAACCTTACATTGGGTTGTCTGGGGTTAGACATGAAGTAATTCTGATTTGAGCTAAGAGGTATTTAGGGAAGTAACATGTGTGTCCTACAGGTGGCGTAAGACACCCAGGTCTGAAGTCATCGCAGCGTAAAGCAGGGTCTAGTAGAGGGCAGTGTCCCTGAGACCCAGAATGACCTAGTCGTCATGGAGTACTACCTAGGTGTGTGTGTGTGTGTGTGTGTGTGCATAGGAAGTGTGTCACCCTAGCTGCTATGTTGAGATCTCCCATTACAGTGTCTGAGAGGGAAGCTGACTCACACAGGGAATAACACTGGCCCTATTCCTGTCCTGCACATATACATACACACAAATACACTTGACCTGACTCACACCTCTATGGGACGAAGGGAGGGCCTGGTCTGAAATAGTGTCACAATAGAAAGGGGGAAATAGTATGACCAGTTGGGTCAATGGGAAGACTGTAAGAAGTCCCCTTCAGTAACAGATGGAGGTATTGAATAGCAGTTCCATTTCTGAGACGTTGTCTCTTCCTCCTCCATTAGGAGCAGTGGAAGTGCAGCTGTGGCTCTCGGCCTGTATTCATAAAGTGTCTCAGAGTGAGAGTGCTGATCTAGGATCAGGTCTCTCCTGTCCATATAATCATATTCATTATGATCGAAACTGTCAAACTGATCTGATCTGAGATCAGCACTCCTATTCTGAGAGCCTTGAGTATAAATATTTAGTATTTTATTAGGATCCCCATTTGCTACAACTGAAACATAAAACATAACATAACACAGAACATTAATAGGCAAGTTCATCACAAGGACAGAACTACATACATTTAAAGGTCGACTTTGGCACGAAAAAACGGTCAACCGTCTCTTTCTCAATTTAAAAACAGAAATGAGGTGTCGATGACGACAATAAGTTACTCTCACTCACCAGAAAAAGCAACTGTATTAATTGACACCAGAGGTTTTCTATCGTAACTAGTTTGTTTGCTAAGCTAGCCACTGTTTCTAGCCAGTTAACGTAAGCTAGCCTAACGTTAGTAGCTAGTACTATGAAGATAAGCTTACCTTAATGATTCCACTGCTCTAGTATCTGGGTGGAGAAGTGAAAGTCAGACTCATGTCTCCCCCTTTTCAGGCTCTGCTGAGCTCAATCCTCCACAATTTGTTGACGCCATTTCAGAGGATTTAATTTTGGACGGAAGCTGTAGAGATCAGTAAGAAATAACACTTCATATTCATCAATAAAAGTAAATTGGCATTGAATGATCTGGTATGATGGTGCATTGATCAGTTATTCAGTTTAAAGCTATTATTTTAGCGTTTTTGCCCAAAATTGACTTTTAAAATAAGACTACACCCTTTCGTACATTTATGCCTTCATAATCATGTGCAACTGCAACGAACAAAAACAGAAATGCAACAACAAGGAGGTGCGTTGCAAATAGGCTAACACGTTTCGCACGTCCCTGCCATGAATAAAGCTACATTGTTTCTATAGTTACCGTAATAGGCTCTGAGGTCTCCCTCTGAGGCCTGCTGGGGCCTGGCCTGGGCCTAACCTGGGTCAGCTAAAAACAGAACAGGACCTCAGGACGACCAGAGGAGCGAGGAGCTGATTGATACTGTTTCCACTGTTGGTCTCTGCTGTGGGGGATCTGTCTCTACGTGGAGAGTCAACTGGAAACATGTCAGACCGAAGGGGAGGGAGGAAGGACGGGGGAGGAAGAGGAGGAGGTAGAGGGATGACAAGATGATCTGTCACTAACCTCATCACCAGCTCTCTCCCTCCCTCGTCAGGAACAAAGGCAACCTTCAAGCTATGGAGGTATCATCTCCACCTCCCCCAAAACACACCATCACGCCCGCAGCTCAATATCAATATTTGTTGTACCTGTGCTGTCCTCCCTCCTTCCCCTCTATCCATTCATCCTCCCTCATTCCCTCCCTCCTAGTCTAGCCTATTATTGTGGGGGTGCAGCTGAATACCTCAGGCCTAGCTATCTTTAAACCCAGAAATCAGGCTAATCTCCGTGAGGAAGACCTGGAACAGGCCACACAGGATCAGGAGCACTGACCTGCACTGACTCACCCTGGCTGGGAGTGTAAATTCTGGATGGTTTTCTCTTCACAACGTCTCCAAGGCTTCCACAGACTTTTCCACAGATGGTGGATTTGAACCTCAAAGTAAAGTAACACATGAGGAGAAAATGTGTTTTTCCTCTGGTGGAATTCCACATTGTGTTACGATTTCGACAAAAACTGATATAAAAACAATTATATTTATCTGTTACACATCAACTCTACCCCTCCAGATCCCTGACCCCAGCCCCAGCTTTCCTCTCCCTCTCTGGGGTTGGTCTGTAGGTGAGTCCCAGGCTGCTGCTTTGGTATTTCAAAAACTAGGCCTCGTGGACAGGCCATGAAGCTCTGGACAGACAGGTGTGTGTGTCTGGGTGGGATCTACCTGAGTCACAAAGACCTGGTTCTCTAATAATCACCTCCACCTTCAAACATGATGGGCCATTACCCCTGCTGTGGCTGACCATCATTATAGCCTCTGGGGCTGGGGCCTGGAAATAACAGAGCCAGAGAACGAGGGAAGGAGAAAGGGAGAGAGGGATGAGGAGTGAGAGAAGGGATCGAGAAAAAAATAAAGAGAAAGAAAGAAAGAGGGGAGAGAGGGGAGAGGGAGGGAGGAGGGGAGGGAGGCACAGCAGGACCAGGATCCCAGAACTGCCCCCCAGCCGCCCACACCTCTGGCCCCATGGGCCTGGACGTCTGATACTTCATGAGAGACGGGGTTGCTGACTCCTGATTGGCCAGCCGTGTGACTTCACTCTTCACAACAACACAATAACCCTATAGGCCAGGCAAGAGAAGCTAATTCCTAACTCAGTTTGGGTTGACGACAACCACCCAAAAATGTCTGTGGCCCAATAAGAAGGTAGACAGGTACAATGAAAATGTATTGATCTTTAATGACAAAACCATACCACAATAATAGTATGTTTTTGCCTTCTTCACCTCACAAGCTACTGTAAATCAGTGTTCTCCAATCAGGGATACTAGAACCCCTTGGGGTGCCTGTCCTATCCACAGGGGGCACTTGAGAAGACTCATGAGACCATAGGTGTAACGCCCGGGGTGTAGTGGAGGAAGAAGTCATTCGGCTGGTGGCTAGCCGACGTCGGCGAGGTGAACCGAACAAGTGTGTTTGAATACTCCCTTAAAAGACATTCGCAAAAAAATACAAAATAGCAGCAATAGTACTGTTTGTCCATTTAGAGACACTGTAGTCAGAATGAATCTCAAGATATCTGTCATTGATTTTGAAGTTTTTGCAGAGGAGATCTTAGTCACGCAATTTGACTGTACATCTAACTAAGTTGTTTGGTGCAGTATTTCTAAATGAAAATGTGCCCGAAAACGAGGCGTCTCTCATTGAATGACAACAAAGACTTTACTGAAGAGTCCCTGCTGTTGACCAATCACTGACAAAGACTTTACTGAAGAATCCCTGCTGTTGACCAATCACTGACAAAGACTTTACTGAAGAATCCCTGCTGTTGACCAATCACTGACAAAGACTTTACTGAAGAATCCCTGCTGTTGACCAATCACTGACAAAGACTTTACTGAAGAATCCCTGCTGTTGACCAATCACTGACAAATACTTTACTGAAGAATCCCTGCTGTTGACCAATCACTGACAAAGACTTTACTGAAGAATCCCTGCTGTTTACCAATCACTGACAAAGACTTTACTGAAGAATCCCTGCTGTTGACCAATCACTGACAAAGACTTTACTGAAGAATCCCTGCTGTTGACCAATCACTGACAAAGACTTTCCTGAAGAATCCCTGCTGTTGACCAATCACTGACAAAGACTTTACTGAAGAATCCCTGCTGTTGACCAATCACTGACAAAGACTTTACTGAAGAATCCCTGCTGTTGACCAATCACTGACAAATGGTGAATGGACTTCGGCTACCGACTTCTGCTTCCCTGTAGAAAAAATGTTGTGTGTCCCGAACAGCTGAAAAATGTTGTTCCCCGAACAGCTGAAAAATGTTGTGTGCCCCGAACAGCTGAAAAATGTTGTGTGCCCCGAACAGCTGAAAAATGTTGTTCCCCGAACAGCTGAAAAATGTTGTGTGCCCGAACAGCTGAAAATGTTGTGTGCCCCGAACAGCTGAAAAATGTTGTGTGCCCCGAACAGCTGAAAAATGTTGTGTCCCCGAACAGCTGAAAAATGTTGTGTGCCCGAACAGCGGAAAATTTTTGTGTTCCCCGAACAGCTGAAAAATGTTGTGTGCCCCGAACAGCTAAAAAATGTTGTGTGCCCCGAACAGCTGAAAATTGTTGTGTTCCCCGAACAGCTGAAAAATGTTGTGTGCCCCGAACAGCTGAAAAATGTTGTGTGCCCCGAACAGCTGAAAAATGTTGTGTGCCCCGAACAGCTGAAAAATGTTGTGTGCCCCGAACAGCTGAAAAATGTTATAATATAGAGTGCATTTGGAAAGTGTTCAGACCCCTTCACCTTTTCCACATTTTGTTACCTTACAGCCTCGTTCTAAAATTGATTAAATCGTTTTTTTCATCATCAATCTACAGACAATATCTCATAATGACCAATCAAAACAGGTTTTGGGATTTTTTTTTTGCAAATGTATTAAATATAACAAACTGAAATGTCACATTTACAAGTATTATGGGGTATTGTGTGTAGATTGATGAGGGAAAACAATGATTTAATCCATTTTAGAATGAGGCTGTAACGTAGCAAAACGTGTAAAAAGTGAAGGGGTCTGAATACTTTCTGAATGAACTGCGCACAAACTCTTCCCAACTGCTTTGGCTGGGAAGCATGCGGACGCCTTTCCTCTCAAAAGCTGTCAGAATCCTTGGTTTCTTTCATTCTCCCGTACTATCACCCTCCCATAGATGAACGTACCTGGCAGGCCTAGATGGACTGGATGGACTCCTGCCACAATCCCAGGCCTGTTAAGTCTCATTTAAGCACTAATTCAATACCTCAAGCTAATGTTTCTTTCAGAAAAAAAGTGCCAGGTGAGGAGGAGGAGGAGGGAAGGAAGGAGGGAGGGAGAAGGCGGGTAGAGGGGATACTATGTACACAGAAGCATATCACAGCCAGCCAATAATGACACAAGCATCAAAAAGTTTGGGCTCTTGGGCATCACCCAAGTGGAAAATGCACACAAATATCATGTTTCTTTTCACAGTTTGTTGCACAAGTGCCTGAAGTTGTCTTTTCTTTTTATTTTGGTTGGAAATCTTCTGGAGATTCAGAGGTCGCACACCTGTTAGGCTCTGAGACAAGAGGGATCAACATGAATGTCTTGAAGGGGCCTTTCCCTTAACCAACCCATGAATACAGTACAACACCACACACGGCAGGTTTGTTATGGCCCGGGACCCAACGTGGCCCTGAGTGGTGCGTCGCAAGTTATGACAATACATATACAAACACAAACTAGTTGTCTTCATTTGGGTCACAGAAGGAACATTTGGGTCGTTGGAGGAACATTTGGGTCGTTGGAGGAACATTTGGGTCACAGGAGGACGGTACATTTCTCATTTGGGTCACAAGTTGAAACATTTTAAGAACCCCTGACATAGAGCATTCGTAAAGTCTTCATAAACACTACATAGATGTTTCACAAATCATTCATAGGCAAAGTCTACATAAAGAGGGGTATAAAAGGCTGTTGGTGCTTTACCAAATGTGCCATTATCCTTTTGTCATCCTCTGTAAAGCATGAAATGACCTTTTGAATGATTTCTGAAGCCTCTGTAGAGGCCTTATAAAGGCTTAGGAAAGGCGTTGTCCAGTCTTAAAAGTGGTAGTTGGTTTACAGCAGGACCATATTGACTAAGGGAAAGACATATCTCTGTTACATGCAGTTATGTCAAATGTCTCAATTTCCTTTGGACGACTAAAATCAACTGACTGGCTGCACTAGCAAGTTCTACTAGTAGGAGTCCAGACATACTGTAGCCGTGTTGGTTCCCTGTTGTTGTCCACGTCTCTTCCTCATCCGTCATCCGAATGTCAGTGGTGTGGTGTCCTGTAGGGTCGAGTGTTGGGTCACGTCAGTGGTGTGGTGTCCTGCAGGGTTGACTGTTGGGTCACATCAGTGGTGTGGTGACCTGCAGGGTTGACTGTTGGGTCACGTCAGTGGTGTGGTGACCTGCAGGGTCGAGTGTTGGGTCACGTCAGTGGTGTGGTGTCCTGTAGGGTTGACTGTTGGGTCACATCAGTGGTGTGGTGACCTGCAGGGTTGACTGTTGGGTCACGTCAGTGGTGTGGTGACCTGCAGGGTTGACTGTTGGGTCACGTCAGTGGTGTGGTGACCTGCAGGGTTGACTGTTGGGTCACGTCAGTGGTGTGGTGACCTGCAGGGTAGAGTGTTGGGTCACGTCAGTGGTGTGGTGACCTGCAGGGTTGACTGTTGGGTCACGTCAGTGGTGTGGTGACCTGCAGGGTTGACTGTTGGGTCACGTCAGTGGTGTGGTGACCTGCAGGGTCGAGTGTTGGGTCACGTCAGTGGTGTGGTGTCCTGTAGGGTCGAGTGTTGGGTCACGTCAGTGGTGTGGTGTCCTGCAGGGTTGACTGTTGGGTCACATCAGTGGTGTGGTGACCTGCAGGGTTGACTGTTGGGTCATGTCAGTGGTGTGGTGATCTGCAGGGTCGAGTGTTGGGTCACGTCAGTGGTGTGGTGTCCTGTAGGGTTGACTGTTGGGTCACATCAGTGGTGTGGTGACCTGCAGGGTTGACTGTTGGGTCACGTCAGTGGTGTGGTGACCTGCAGGGTTGACTGTTGGGTCACGTCAGTGGTGTGGTGACCTGCAGGGTTGACTGTTGGGTCACGTCAGTGGTGTGGTGACCTGCAGGGTAGAGTGTTGGGTCACGTCAGTGGTGTGGTGACCTGCAGGGTTGACTGTTGGGTCACATCAGTGGTGTGGTGACGTGCAGGGTCGAGTGTTGGGTCACGTTAGTGGTGTGGTGACCTGCAGGGTCGAGTGTTGGGTCACGTCAGTGGTGTGGTGACCTGCAGGGTTGATGTTGGGTCACGTCAGTGGTGTGGTGACCGGCAGGGTTGACTGTTGGGTCACGTCAGTGGTGTGGTGACCTGCAGGGTCGAGTGTTGGATCACGTCAGTGGTGTGGTGACCTGCAGGGTTGATGTTGGGTCACGTCAGTGGTGTGGTGACCTGCAGGGTCGAGTGTTGGGTCACATCAGTGGCGTGGTGACCTGCAGGGTTGACTGTTGGGTCACGTCAGTGGTGTGGTGACCTGCAGGGTCGAGTGTTGGGTCACGTCAGTTGTGTGGTGACCTGCAGGGTTGATGTTGGGTCACGTCAGTGGTGTGGTGACCTGCAGGGTCGAGTGTTCGGTCACATCAGTGGTGTGGTGACCTGCAGGGTTGACTGTTGGGTCACGTCAGTGGTGTGGTGACCTGCAGGGTCGAGTGTTGGGTCACGTCAGTGGTGTGGTGACCCTGCAGGGTCAAGTGTTGGGTCACGTCAGTGGTGTGGTGACCTGCAGGGTTGATGTTGGGTCACGTCAGTGGTGTGGTGACCTGCAGGGTTGACTGTTGGGTCACGTCAGTGGTGTGGTGACCTGCAGGGTAGAGTGTTGGGTCACGTCAGTGGTGTGGTGACCTACAGGGTCAAGTGTTGGGTCACATCAGTGGTGTGGTGACCTGCAGGGTTGATGTTGGGTCACGTCAGTGGTGTGGTGACCTGCAGGGTTGACTGTTGGGTCACGTCAGTGGTGTGGTGACCTGCAGGGTAGAGTGTTGGGTCACGTCAGTGGTGTGGTGATCTGCAGGGTCGAGTGTTGGGTCACGTCAGTGGTGTGGTGACCTACAGGGTCAAGTGTTGGGTCACGTCAGTGGTGTGGTGACCTGCAGGGTTGATGTTGGGTCACGTCAGTGGTGTGGTGACCTGCAGGGTTGACTGTTGGGTCACGTCAGTGGTGTGGTGACCTGCAGGGTAGAGTGTTGGGTCACGTCAGTGGTGTGGTGACCTGCAGGGTTGAGTGTTGGGTCACGTCAGTGGTGTGGTGACCTGCAGGGTTGACTGTTGGGTCACGTCAGTGGTGTGGTGACCTGCAGGGTCAAGTGTTGGGTCACGTCAGTGGTGTGGTGACCTGCATGGTCGAGTGTTGGATCACGTCAGTGGTGTGGTGACCTGCAGGATCGAGTGTTGGGTCACGTCAGTGGTGTGGTGACCTGCAGGGTCGAGTGTTGGGTCACATCAGTGGTGTGGTGACCTGCAGGGTCGAGTGTTGGGTCACGTCAGTGGTGTGGTGACCTGCAGGGTCGAGTGT
>NW_027008161.1:0-82500 GCF_036934945.1 Oncorhynchus masou masou | reverse complement strand
AACAGGAAATGGGAGTCTGTCTGACAGTATAGGAGGAGGGGGAGGGGATGAGAAACAGGAAATGGGAGTCTGTCTGACAGTATAGGAGGAGAGAGGAGATGAGAAACAGGAAATGGGAGTATGTCTGTCTGACAGTATAGGAGGAGGGAGGGGATGAGAAACAGGAAATGGGAGTCTGTCTGACAGTATAGGAGGAGGGAGGGGATGAGAAACAGACAGACTCCCATTTCCTAACAGTATAGGAGGAGGGAGGGGATGAGAAACAGGAAATGGGAGTCTGTCTGACAGTATAGGAGGAGGGAGGAGATGAGAAACAGGAAATGGGAGTCTGTCTGACAGTATAGGAGGAGGGAGGGGATGAGAAACAGGAAATGGGAGTCTGTCTGACAGTATAGGAGGAGGGAGGGGATGAGAAACAGGAAATGGGAGTCTGTCTGACAGTATAGGAGGAGGGAGGAGATGAGAAACAGGAAATGGGAGTCTGTCTGACAGTATAGGAGGAGGGAGGGGATGAGAAACAGGAAATGGGAGTCTGTCTGACAGTATAGGAGGAGGGAGGGGATGAGAAACAGACAGACTCCCATTTCCTAACAGTATAGGAGGAGGGAGGGGATGAGAAACAGGAAATGGGAGTCTGTCTGACAGTATAGGAGGAGGGAGGAGATGAGAAACAGGAAATGGGAGTCTGTCTGACAGTATAGGAGGAGGGAGGGGATGAGAAACAGGAAATGGGAGTCTGTCTGACAGTATAGGAGGAGAGAGGAGATGAGAAACAGGAAATAGGAGTCTGTCAGAGAGTTTGAGCTACAGGAACAGTGAAGGGCAAAACCAGTAGGAAAACCCAAAGGACAGACACACACACACACACAAAATCACAAACACACACACACACTAATCCACACACCCATGTGTGCACACACAAGTGTGTGTTAGCATTACATACATACCAGGCGGCTATCAAATGATTTTTGTAAGAGCTGCAGATCATCGTTTCTTTGTGCGGTGGATCACGTCCCCTGTCATCTGTAGGATCAACAGTGGCCTTAGTCTGGTCTACACTACTGCTGCTGTTGCTAGCCTGGTCCCAGATCAGTAGATGTTTTAGCCAATACGCTTTCTGGGATCAGGCTAGTTGCTACAGTGGCCCTGCTATGGGTTCTACTGCCATTACTAGCCAGGTCCCAGACCAGTAGATGCTTAACCAATGTGCTTTTAGTATGTGGTTTTAGAGTTGGCTAAAGAATGTACAGATCTGGGATCAGGCTAGCTGTTACTGTTGCTTTATCTCAGAGTGGTGTTGAGACATGCTGTAGTAATGGATGTTACCCGGTCCTCCTGTCGCTGCTCCTGGCTCAATGGGGCTCATTACCGCTGAACTCTGGTCCCACTGTGTGTGTGTGTGTGTGTGTGTGTGTGTGTGTGTGTGTGTGTGTGTGTGTGTGTGTGTGTGTGTGTGTGTGTGTGTGTGTGTGTGTGTGTGTGTGTGTGTGTGTGTGTGTGTGTGTGTGTGTGTGTGTGTCCCACAGTCACCATTGATGGATATCTACTCTGGCTTCAAGAGAGCCCAAGGTTTTCCAGCTTGTAACTCATGAGCCTTTTGACAGATGGCTTTACCAATTTACTGCTGCTACTGCAACCGGTGTTCCTGCTCCCCACCCAGTGTGTACATACGTCTTTCTGTGGTGCTTTTTTCCAGCTACAGCTTATGGATTTTCCACTTCACTGATGAACGGACTGCAAATGAAGGGAGGGAGAAGAGGGAGGGAGAGGGAGGGTGAAGAGGAGGGAGGGAGAAGAGGGAGGCAGAGGGGGAGGCAGAGAGGGAGGGAGGGAGGGAGGGAGGGAGGGAGGGAGGGAGGGAGGGAGGGAGGGAGGGAGGGAGGGAGGGAGGGAGGGAGGGAGGGAGGGAGGGAGGGAGGGAGGGAGGGAGGGAGGGAGGGAGGGAGGGAGGGAGGGAGGGAGGGAGGGAGGGAGGGAGAGGGAGGGAGGGAGGAGAGGGAGGGAGAGGGAGGGAGGGGGGAGAAGAGGGAGGGAGAGGGAGGGAGAAGAGTATTCTAGGTCTAGAAGAGGTCATCTCGGTTACCCAGAAGTAAAATTCTCTGGTGAAAGTTTGTCACTTGGTGTTTTACTTCTGGGGAATGCTGTTAGCAATTGTGATCACCTTTGTGCAAAGGAAGGAAGTGAAGTCTCCTCTCGCACAAACGTAAACTCTCGGTCAAACCCATCCCTTCTGCTAATTTCACCCATGTATATCATGGTTAAAAAGCACATTTTGGCTTTCATAAATGTTTAAAATATAGCCAATTTTGACTCTGTGGCTGGGGAATATAGTGGAAACCATTTATCATCCACACACAGGCTTTAAAATCCCCGCTCCAGTTTAAGCACCGCCTTCGCCCAATCCTGATACGCCCAAATAATCAATAAATAAATAAACAGGACTGCTCATAATCACATAATTCTACGTGAGCCTTGACAGACTCTCGCCATTTCATCTGTCCACGAGAATCTGTCCACGGGAGATGAAGAAGAGGGGAGGGAGAGGGAGGGAGAGGGGAGGGAGATGAAGAAGAGGGGGGGAAAGGGCATTAAGAGGACTAGAAGAGGAGGAGAAGATGGGGAGAGAGAGGGAGAAGAGGGGAGAGAGAGGGGAGAGAGATGAAGAAGAGGGGAGGGAGGAAAAGGGCATTAAGAGGACTAGAAGAGGGGAGGGAGAGGGAGGGAGAGGGAGGGAGATGAAGAAGAGGGGAGGGAGGAAAAGGGCATTAAGAGGACTAGAAGAGGGGAGGGAGAGGGAGGGAGAGGGGAGGGAGATGAAGAAGAGGGGAGGTAGGAAGAGGGGCATTAAGAGGACTAGAAGAGGAGGAGAAGATGGGGAGAGAGAGGGAGAAGAGGGGAGAGAGAGGGGGGGGAGGGAGAGGGAGGGAGAGGGTCATTCAGAGGACTAGAAGAGGAGGGAGGGAGGGAGTGAGGGAGGGAGGGAGGGAGGGAGGGGGGGAGGGAGGGAGGGAGGGAGGGAGGGAGGGAGGGAGGGAGGGAGGGAGGGAGGGAGGGAGGGAGGGAGGGAGGGAGGGAGGGAGGGAGGGAGGGAGGGAGGGAGGGAGGGGATAAGAGAAGTGAGGGAGAGAGGTTAGAGGGAGAAGAGAAGGATGTCCACGCCCACTTGTGCCCATACTCTAAAAGCATCTGTCTCAGAGTAGTTGTGCTGATCAAGCATCAGGACCTACCTGTACATGTAATCTGATTGATTATTATCTAAAAGGCTATACTGATCTTAGACCAGCAGTCCTACTCTGGTCTGTCTTTGTGAATACGGGTGTCTGGAACATGGTGGGGTTGGCACTATGGTGAAGGGAAAGGTTGAGTGTTAAATGAGTCTGGACAAACACACACACACACCTATGAGCAATTCCAGTGATTCCATCTGACTCACTACCATTCAGACTCCCTCTCATTCAGACTCTTATTCAGACTCAGGCATGTTAGCTATGTTTCTGCACCAACACCTGAGTACACAGACTGAGGGAATGAGATACACTATATATATGTATACAAAGTATGTGGACACCCCTTCAGCCACACAGTTACTGACAGGTGTATATTTTATTTATTTTACCAAGCAAGTCAGTTGAAAACAAATTCTTATTTACAATGACGGCCTACCCCGGCCAAATCCGGACGACCCTGGGCCAATTGTGCCCTATGGGACTTCCAATCACGGCCGGATGTGATGCATCCTGGATTCAAACCAGGTACTGCAGTGACACCTCTTGCACTGAGATGCAGTGTCCTAGACCACTTCGCCACTCGGGAGCCCAAATCGATAAAATCGAGCACACAGCCATGCAATCTCCATAGACAAACATTGGCAGTAGAATGGCCTTTCTGAAGAGCTCAGTGACTTTCAATGTCGTCATAGGATGCCACCTTTCCAGCAAGTCAGGTCGTTAAATTGTGTAGTAGGCCACACAAGCTCACAGAACGGAACCGCCGAGTGTTATAGAGAGTAGGGCGTAAAAAATATATATTGTCAGTCCTCGGTTGCAACACTCACTACAGAGTTCCAAACTGTCTCTGGAAGCAACATCAACACAAGAACCCTTCGTCGGGAGATTTATGAAATGGGTTTCCATGGCCATCAGCCACACACAAGCCTAAGATCACCATGCGCAATGCCAAGCGTCGGCTGGTGTGGTGTACAGCTAGCTGCCGTTAGAAACACGTTCTCTGGAGTGATGAATCATGCATCACCATTTGACAGTCCGACGGACAAATCTGGGTTTGACGGATGCCTGCCGAATGCATAGTGCCAACTGTAAATGTTGGTGGAGGAGGAATAATGGTCTGGGGTTGTTTTTCATGGTTTGGGCTAGGCCTTTTAGTTCCAGTGAACTATCTTAATGATATAGCATACAATAACATTCTAGATGATTTTGTAACTCCAACTTTGTGGCAACACACAAAGCGAGGTCCATACAGAAACGGTTTGTTGAGATCGGTGTTGAAGAACTTGACTGGCCTGCACAGAGCCCTGACATCAACCTCATCAAACACCTTTGGGATGAATTGGAACGCCAACTGCCAGACCTAATCGCCCAACATCAGTGCCTGGCTTCACTAATGCTCTTGTAGCTGAATGAAAGCAAGTTCCCGCAGCAATATTGCAACATCTAGTGGAAAGTCTTCCCAGAAGACTGGAGGCTGCAAAGGAGCCCTTGATTTTGGAATGAGATGTTCGACGAGCAGGTGTCCACATACCATCTGAATGATACACACACATTGCAGTACAGACAGTGTAGCTGTGGGAATACATGGATCATCATAATACAGGCTTTATCCAGACTGTATATGGTTGTAGCCTATCAGACATGGGTTCAAATACTATTTTACATGTTTCTAATCCTTTGAGCGTTTGCTTTGGCCTGCCTGGAGTAGCAGTAGGACAGGCTTTGCCTTTTGAGACTGTCCCATTGGTTCTATTGCAACAGGCATGCTCAGTCAAGCCCAGCTAAAATAAAAAAGATATTTCTCAATATAGTTTATGTTAAATGTTTTGGTATGGATTTAAATCTGAGGTCACCAAGTTCAGGTCCTGGGTGGGACTTGAACTCCTGTTGAACTGCCTTTCCCCGAAGCGCTAGATTCTTTACCTGCAGAGCTTTACCTGGGATTGCCTCAATTTACTTAACAGTTTGACAAACACACTGGATACGTAAAGGGTTCGTAAAAAGAAGTGCACTGTAGGAAAATACAGTGAGTAGAGAAACCCTGCCTCTCAAGACAGTCCTCATCTTGGATAGTTCAAGGAAACTCTTCGATGAAGAGACATACCTGTACAGCTAATCTGTACAATATAGATGAACTGTATATCCCTGAAAGACACACAGATGTGGGTCCATGTTCAATACAGTATACAGACTGAATCAACACCTCAGCAAACACAAGTAGGGGAAAGGGGATACCTAGTCAGTGGCACAACTGAATGCATTCAGAAGAGGTGTCTGCACATTTAACCCAGAGAGGTGCTAGAAGCTGCCTTTATCAATGTCCAGGGCGTTATTGTGGTGGGGGTTAACTGCTTTGCTGAAGGACAGAAAGACAGGTTTTTTCCCACCTTGCCAGCTTGGGGATTTGAAACAGCAATCTTTTGGTTACTGGCCCAATGCGCTTAACAGCTAAGCTACCGAACTCACGTTAAACATTTCTGACATTAAAGTACAGCTTCAACCCTTCTAAAGGATGTATAATACATTGGAATTGGCCTGTTGGGAATAAATGTAGCAAGTGTATTTAATTTAATTGACTTCAATTCCCACTGAAACAGAAGAGTAATTCCCAGGAATTGTATCTCTGAGGGTGAAAAATTACAACGGTCTATTTTACCTTTATTTAACTTGGCAAGTCAGTTAACCTCTACGGGATTGAAGGGATTCAGTCAGCACCCAATATTCGCATTGCGAAAAATAAAACACGAAAATAAAATCTGGAAAAACTATTTTTAATGCTACATTGATAGTAAATGTAGCAATTATATGAAAAGGGAACAAAATTCCCACCTCCTTTATTGTCAATAAAACAATTTTGCCCAAATTCTTATTGAAGAATGTTAATAGACTCACTGATGGTCTCACTTAAGACCACAAAATCAAACAAAAATAGCTCTGCTATTACAGTAGCTCTGTTTTGAAAATACTGTGATTGAACAAAAATTGTTCAGAGATTAAATTATGTTAAAAATTTAAAAATATTATAATTTCTACACACTTTCTACCTGGTTCAAGTAGAACCCACTCAAAACCTCCCGGCCCACCAGTTGAGAAGCACTGGTCTGAACTACTCTGGACATGGTGATCATCCTAACCCTGAACGATGGTGGCGTGTGTATGTGGAACAGCTGGTGTGTGTGAGGGATGGGACAGAGGGTGTGTGTGTGTCTGTGTGTGTGTGTGTGTGTGTGTGTGTGTGTGTGTGTGTGTGTGTGTGTGTGTGTGTGTGTGTGTGTGTGTGTGTGTGTGTGTGTGTGTGTGTGTGTGTGTGTGTGTGTGTGTGTGTCAGAGACCTAGAGACATGACTATACTACACGCAACAGGGAGCCCACACACAGACTGAGACACTCACAACAACCCCAGGGCTCTATTTCATAGTTTGCACGCACACACACCACCTTGACTGAGTTCCTCATGCTCTAGTCCAGGTCAGTGGTTCCCAACCTGGGGCTACTTGGCCTAACCACAGTGGGGTACTTGAGAAGGCTCATGAGACCATAGGGCATAGATTTACTGGTCAAATGCTCATGAGGTGGGTACTTCAGAAGTACTCCGGGCAGACAAAATTCAGTTGGTGGCACAGTAACCGAAAAAGGTTGGGAACAACTGGTCTAGGAAACACACTATACAGTAACAATACATAGAACATGGTACAGTAGAGACAGAGATGATGGCTGCTTCTGGTCTAAAGGAACATACTGTACTCTTAGAGGCTTGGTGGGTCCTGGTCTATAGGAACATACTGTACTCTTAAAGGCTTGGTGGGTCCTGGTCTATAGGAACATACTGTAGTCTTAAAGGCTTGGTGGGTCCTGGTCTATAGGAACATACTGTACTCTTAAAGGCTTGGTGGGTCCTGGTCTATAGGAACATACTGTAGTCTTAAAGGCTTGGTGGGTCCCGGTCTATAGGAACATACTGTACTCTTAAAGGCTTGGTGGGTCATGGTCTATAGGAACATACTGTAGTCTTAAAGGCTTGGTGGGTCCTGGTCTATAGGAACATACTGTACTCTTAAAGGCTTGGTGGGTCCTGGTCTATAGGAACATACTGTAGTCTTAAAGGCTTGGTGGGTCCCGGTCTATAGGAACATACTGTACTCTTAAAGGCTTGGTGGGTCCTGGTCTATAGGAACATACTGTAGTCTTAAAGGCTTGGTGGGTCCTGGTCTATAGGAACATACTGTACTCTTAAAGGCTTGGTGGGTCCTGGTCTATAGGAACATACTGTAGTCTTAAAGGCTTAGTGGGTCCTGGTCTATAGGAACATACTGTACTCTTAAAGGCTTGGTGGGTCCTGGTCTATAGGAACATACTGTAGTCTTAAAGGCTTGGTGGGTCCTGGTCTATAGGAACATACTGTACTCTTAAAGGCTTGGTGGGTCCTGGTCTATAGGAACATACTGTACTCTTAAAGGCTTGGTGGGTCCCGGTCTATAGGAACATACTGTACTCTTAAAGGCTTGGTGGGTCCTGGTCTATAGGAACATACTTAATTGGCTTGATATCCCCCCAGACCAACCCAGACTGAGACAGACAGACAGAGGCACCAAGTCTTTTAGGTCAGGTATTATCTATCCTGTTGCCAAGTCACTTTATCCCTGCCTATACATGCCTTCAGAGACTATTCAGACCGCTTGACTTTGTCCACATTTTGTTATTGTCCAGCCTTATTCTAAAATGGATTAAATAAAAACAATTACTCAGCAATCTACACACAATACCCCACAATGACAAGCGGAAACAGGTTTTTTGAAATGTATGTAAATGTATTAAAAATTTTAAAAACAGAAATACCTTATTTACATAAGTATTCAGACCCTTTGCTATGAGACTCGAAATTGAGCTCAGGTGCACCCTGTTTCCATTGATCATCCTTGAGATGTTTCTACAAGTTGATTGAGTCCACCTGCGGTAAATTAAATTGATTGGACATAATTTGGAAAGGCACACACCTGTCTATATAAAGTCCCACATTTAACAGTGCATGTCAGAGCAAAAACCAAGCCATGAGGTCAAAGAAGTTGTCCATAGAGCTCCGAGACAGGATTGTGTCGAGGAATTCTGCAGCATTGAAAGTCCCAATAACACAGTGGCATCCATTGTTCTTAAATTGAAGAAGTTTGGAAGCAACAAGACTCTTCATAGAGCTGGTCAATCTGAGCAATCGGGGGAGAAGTGCCTTGGTCAGGGAGGTGTCCAAGAACCCGATGAGTTCCTCTGTGGAGATGGGAGAACCTTCCAGAAGGAGAACCATCTCTGCAGCACTCCACCATCAAGCCTTTATGGTAGAGTGGCCAGACTGAAGCCACTTTTCAGTAAAAGGCACATGACAGCCAGCTTGGAGTTTGCCAAAAGGCACCTAAATACTCTCAGGCCTTGAGAAACAACATTCTTTGGTCTGATAAAACCAAGATTGAACTCTTTGGCCTGAATGCCAAGTGTCACGTCTGGAGGAAACCTGGCACCATCCCTACAGTGAAGCATCGTGGTGGCAGCATCATGCTGTGTTGTTTTTCAGTGGCAGGGACTGGGGAACTAGTCAGGATTGAGGTAAAGATGAATGGCCAAAGTACAGAGAGATCCTTGATGAAAACCTGCTCCAGAACACTCAGGACCTCAGACCTGGGCAAAGGTTCCCCATCAAATAGGACAACAACCCTAAGCACACTACCAAGACAACGCAGAAGTGGCTTCAGGACAAGTCTCTGAATGTCCTTGAGTGGCCCAGCCAGAGGCCGGACTTTAACCCGATCGAACATCTCTGGAAAGACCTGAAAATAGCTATGCACCAACGCTCCCCATCCAACCTGGCAAAGTCTGAATGGATCTGCAGAGAAGAATGGGAGAAACCAAATACATGTGTGCCTAGCTTGTAGCGTCATACGCAAGAATACTCAAGGCAGGCAGGCAGGCGGGCAGGCGGGCAGGCGGGCAGACGGACAGACGGACAGACGGACAGACGGACAGACAGAGAGATAGAGACAGACAGAGCCACCAAGCCTTCTTAGGCCAAGCAGAGACAATGGAGTTTAACTCCGTCCCAACCTCAACCCCCACTGCACCGCTGTAATACACACTACATCAAAACAACTGCATGATGAATCACTGCTCCTTCAAAGTGATCGGAAACTCAAGCGTGAGGTTTGCCAGGACGACCCCACCTGGGAGTCTTTAGGAATCAAAGAACAATGGAATAAAAAAACAATCATCTCTCAAAACACAGCATATTTTACATTTCCCCCTCCCTACCTGCTGTCTGTCATCTAATATTAGAAAGGAAGGGGAGCACAGTGAGTAATCTCTTTGGCCCAGACCACTGTGTGTGTGTGTGTGTGTGTGTGTGTGTGTGTGTGTGTGTGTGTGTGTGTGTGTGTGTGTGTGTGTGTGTGTGTGTGTGTGTGTGTGTGTGTGTGTGTGTGTGTGTGTGTGTGTGTGTGTGTCCATGAGTCAGACCCGACCACCCAGACAGTCACCCAAGCTCCCCAGCTTGCTCTTCCCAGGAATGAGTGCCAAATCTGAGCCCCGTTTGGCCATTTCCCCTGGCCAAACCCACCCGTCATGGAGCTTTTATGAGAGACCATCCTTAGCTAGAGGAGGGTAACCTCCAAGTTACACAGTCGCTTCACTCCACACCTGCAATGAAAGCAGTGCCACAGCAACTGCAATACTGTCTCTTCCTCTGGGCTATTCCGGGCTGAGGTTAGTCAGTTAGTCAGGACCCCCATCTCCACACACCCACGTTTAGCTGCCTGCGGAATGCCTGGGTTAAATCATCTCTGTTTGTTTTAGGCAAATGCTAAATATTCATTAGTGGTTAGGTTCCGATGCCTCGGATTCCATCTAATTATTTTGTGTTAAACTCTGTAATCTGCAACGGACATTCCATCCCTCTCGGGCTTCGGAAATAATCATCAGCTAATATTGACGCGTGTTAAAGACGTGAGCCTGCGGTGGCAGAGTGGCTTGGAGGGTTAGGAGCCTGGGAACAGGCCAGAGGAGCCAAACTGGAAACACACAGAGCTAAACAGAGATCAGAGAAGGACAGAGGAACAAACTCTGTCTCAAACGCAAACCGCAGTCCGCCATCCTTGTCTCTCAATCTCTCCGTCTCTCACACTCACACGCTATTTTATTTTCAGAAAGACCAACACGAGAGGAAACAGTCCCGTCTTCCATTGGTGTTGTTATAGTTACCTGAAAGCAATTTTCTCTGGCCTAAACAAATTAGGATCACCAAGATACAGTGTGTGTGTGTGTGTGTGTGTGTGTGTGTGTGTGTGTGTGTGTGTGTGTGTGTGTGTGTGTGTGTGTGTGTGTGTGTGTGTGTGTGTGTGTGTGTGTGTGTGTGTGTGTGTGTGTTTATCCATGACGGTGTAGCAGTCAGCTTTTAAGGAAGAAGAGCAGGGTGCTCACACCTTTTTATAGGAACAGTTTGTTTACCTGTGCTTGCTTATTTGTCTACTATGAAGGCAGTTATTCTTTTCTGCTGTTGCCAGCGGTTACATAGCCCACTGGTAGCACTGGGCTACGGGCTGGGTGAGGGTCCTGTCGACACGCACACACATACTGTACACACACACACACACACACACACACACACACACACACACACACACACACACACACACACACACACACACACACACACACACACACACACTCGGAGTGTGCAGAGCCAGTGACTAAGTAAGATGTCCATGCACACACGGACACACACACACCGTCCTTCCAGTACAGTGATGAAGGAGTGCTCTGTCCCTCTGTGGCCAGGGTGGTGAAGAGTTACCCAGGGGACACTCTGCCCTGTGGAGAGCTGGCGTCTGAGGCCACATTCACACCGCAGGGCAGACGAGACCAGGCCCCCAGTACGCCTCCATGGCACTGGAGCCAGAGAATCCTGCACCTTAAATCACAGCCAAATCCCACACCTCAGTCACTTTTACCAGACTCCTCACCCTCTCTTATGCAATGTGGTTGCTAGGGTAGGATAGTGGGATTAAACAGATAGGACATTTTTAAGATGGTTTCATGGACAAATAACTGCAGTGATCAATTTGAGAGATGTTTCTATCTTTCTACCTGGTTGAGGAGTAAAAATGTAAAACAACACAGACCTTAATGAAACTGTGGAATCTATTTGTCATGACGAGTTAATGGTTTTTAGGTAGTTTATACTATTCACCCCTCTCTCCCCCCCACTTACCCCTACAGTATGTTATGTTACTGCTTAGTTATACCCAATCCCTCAAACCCCTCTCTCACCCCCCCAGCCCTCTCTCTCACTTACCCCTACAGTATGTTATGTTACTGCTTAGTTATACCCAATCCCTCAAACCCCCTCTATCACCCCCCAGCCCTCTCTCTCCACTTACCCCTACAGTATGTTATGTTACTGCTTAGTTATACCCAATCCCTCAAACCCCTCTCTCACCCCCCCCCAGCCCTCTCTCTCCACTTACCCCTACAGTATGTTATGTTACTGCTTAGTTATACCCAATCCCTCAAACCCCTCTCTCACCCCCCCAGCCCTCTCTCTCCACTTACCCCTACAGTATGTTATGTTACTGCTTAGTTATACCCAATCCCTCAAACCCCCTCTCTCACCCCCCAGCCCTCTCTCTCCACTTACCCCTACAGTATGTTATGTTACTGCTTAGTTATACCCAATCCCTCAAACCCCCTCTCTCACCCCCCAGCCCTCTCTCTCCACTTGGTGGAGGGATGGAGGGATGGAGGAGGGGAGTGGTGGAGGAATGGAAGGGTGGAGGGATGGAGGGATTGAGGAGGGGAGTGGTGGAGGAATGGAAGGGTGGAGGGATGGAGGGATGGAGGAGGGGAGTGGTGGAGGAATGGAAGGGTGGAGGGATGGAGGGATGGAGGAGGGGAGTGGTGGAGAGATGGAAGGGTGTACTAATGGAGGGATGGAGGAGGGGATTGGTGGAGGAATGGAACGGTGGAGGGATGGAGGGATGGAGGAGGGGAGTGGTGGAGGGATGGAGGGATGGAGGAGGGGAGTGGTGGAGGAATGGAACGGTGGAGGGATGGAGGGATGGAGGAGGGGAGTGGTGGAGGGATGGAGGGATGGAGGAGGGGAGTGGTGGAGGAATGGAAGGGTGGAGGGATGGAAGGATGGAGGAGGGGAGTGGTGGAGGGATGGAAGGGTGGAGGGATGGAGGGATGGAGGAGGGGAGTGGTGGAGGGATGGAGGAGGGGAGTGGTGGAGGGATGGAGGAGGGAAGTGGTGGAGGGATGGAGGAGGGGAGTGGTGGAGGGATGGAGGGATGGAGGAGGGGAGTGGTGGAGGAATGGAAGGGTGGAGGAATGGAAGGGTGGAGGGATGGAGGAGGGGAGTGGTGGTGGAATGGAAGGGTGGAGGGATGGAGGGATGGAGGAGGGGAGTGGTGGAGGGATGGAAGGGTGTAGTACTGGAGGGATGGAGGAGGGGAGTGGTGGAGGAATGGAACGGTGGAGGGATGGAGGGATGGAGGAGGGGAGTGGTGGAGGGATGGAGGGATGGTGGAGGGGAGTGGTGGAGGAATGGAAGGGTGGAGGGATGGAGGGATGGAGGAAGGGAGTGGTGGAGGGATGGATGAGGGGAGTGGTGGAGGGATGGAGGAGGGAAGTGGTGGAGGGATGGAGGAGGGGAGTGGTGGAGGGATGGAGGAGGGGAGTGGTGGAAGGATGGAAGAGTGTAGTGATGGAGGTGGGGAGTGGTGGAGGGATGGAGGAGGGGAGTGGTGGAGGGATGGAAGAGTGTAGTGATGGAGGGATGGAGGAGGGGAGTGTTGGAGGGATGAGGAGGGGAGTGGTGGAGGGATGGAGGGATGGAGGAGGGGAGTGATGGAGGGATGGAGGAGGGGAGTGGTGGAGGGATGGAGGAGGGGAGTGGTGGAGGGATGGAGGGGAGTGGTGGAGGGATGGAGGAGGGGAGTGGTGGAGGGATGGAGGAGGGGAGTGGTGGAGGGATGGAGGAGGGGAGGGATGGAGGAGGGGAGTGGTGGAGGGATGGAGGAGGGGAGTGGTGGAGGAATGGAAGGGTGGAGGGATGGAGGGATGGAGGAAGGGAGTGGTGGAGGGATGGATGAGGGGAGTGGTGGAGGGATGGAGGAGGGAAGTGGTGGAGGGATGGAGGAGGGGAGTGGTGGAGGGATGGAGGAGGGGAGTGGTGGAAGGATGGAAGAGTGTAGTGATGGAGGAGGGGAGTGGTGGAGGGATGGAGGAGGGGAGTGGTGGAGGGATGGAAGAGTGTAGTGATGGAGGGATGGAGGAGGGGAGTGGTGGAGGGATGAGGAGGGAGTGGTGGAGGGATGGAGGGATGGAGGAGGGGAGTGATGGAGGGATGGAGGAGGGGAGTGGTGGAGGGATGGAGGAGGGGGAGTGGTGGAGGGATGGAGGAGGGGAGTGGTGGAGGGATGGAGGAGGGGAGTGGTGGAGGGATGGAGGAGGGGAGTGGTGGAAGGATGGAGGAGGGGAGGGATGGAGGGATGGAGGAGGGGAGTGGTGGAGGGATGGAGGAGGGGTGGTGGAGGGATGGAAGAGTGGATGGAGGGATGGAGGAGGGGAGTGGTGGAGGGATGGAGGAGTGGTGGAGGGATGGAGGGATGGAGGAGGGGAGGGTGGAGGGATGGAGGAGGGGAGTGGTGGAGGGATGGAGGAGGGGAGTGGTGGAGGGATGGAGGAGGGGAGTGGTGGAGGGATGGAGGAGGGGAGGGATGGAGGGATGGAGGAGGGGAGAGGAAGGACCATCATAGGGGTAGGGCCTCTGCCTAAAAAAAAATGTAAAAGTAAGAAAGAAGAACGTGATCTGTTTAAATACAGGACCATACAGGTTTCTTCTCTTTGATTTGGTGTCTTTGATGTAGCTAAGTGCCATGGGGGCGCTGATGTCAGCTGCAGCGTATTGATTATTTGCAGATGGGGACAAAGGCCTGGATAACAAAGTAGGTTATCCTCAACAGAATAGACTAAATGGGACAGGGACTGCCCAGCAAACAGTGATTGTTCCTACAACATTAGGTACTGTTCCAATGGAACCCAATATGGTTTACAGCTAACGTTACCATTGCAACATCCCATAAATGTTGTTTTAATATACAGTAGATTTATAGAAATATCACTGGAGAACAGAGAACAGAAGCTGTAGACAGAAACATTTTATGTGAGAAATGTGTGTCCTGTGGAATCTTGTGGTTGGCACAGGTTGCCACCTGTTACATAGGAAGGAGATGTCTGAAACAACAAGGAGCTCTAGAATGCAAACTAGAATAGGAAAAGTTCATTTCAAACCAACTGGTCAGCATTCTGTATCTGGGCTGAGAGACGAGCTGATGGACGGAAGCCAGGCGGCTTCACACGGGAGGAGAGGGAGAAATGAAGGAGAGGACAGAAGGAGATGGAGTGAGACAGGAAATAAAGGGTGGTGGGGGAGAGGGTACAGGGGGTTGGAAGTGATATCTCTGAAATTGGGGGTTCACCGGACGGTGATGGACGAGGGACACTGAGCGATGGAGGAATGATGAAGAGAATTGATGGAGAGATTGGGGGAGGAGTGATGGAGAGGGTGAGCTGGTTGTGCCTGACAGGTACAACCCCCCCCCCCCAAAAATCTACATTGTCCACATTACTTCCCCCATAACCAAAGAGAGAGACAGAAAGGGAGACAGTATTGGTGGAAAGAAGAAAGAAAATGCAGGAGGTCACAGTGTGAAGGATGCCCGTGAAATCCTGGCTGTTTCTTGACCTCAGTGTTTCATTGACAGACCCAGAAAAGAGACGGAGAGGGAGAGAAACCCCTCAGATCAGCATAATGACTGGGGAGGATGACACCAGACCGGTAGGCTGGATTAATGATTCAAGGGGAATCAAGGAGACGGGAAGAGAAGGGCATTCCACAAGTGGTTTGTCATGTTCCCTCTGCTGTAACCCCCTGGCCCCGGCATGCCCCTCCAAGCCCCAGATACCCTCCCCAGCAGCAGGCCCAGAGCTTCCATCTCCAGAGCAGAGTGTGACTCACTTTGTTCCGACATCGTCATCCTTTACGCTGAGGGAAGCAGGTCCACTGACAGGTCCATTGACAGGTTCATTGAATAAGAGATGGATAGAACACTTTGTCTTCTGAAGGAGGAGGAGAAAGAAGTGAACTGATAGGATGATATCATGTACAGTAAGACAGAATGGCCCTATAGACTGACCTGTACAGTAAGACAAAACAGCTCTATAGTCTGACCTGTACAGTAAGACAGAATGGCCCTATAGACTTACCTGTACAGTAAGACAGGCCAGCCTATAGACTGACCTGTACAGTAAGACAGAATGGCCCTATAGACTGAACTGTACAGTAAGACAGAATGGCCCTATAGACTGACCTGTACAGTAAGACAGAATGGCCCTATAGACTGACCTGTACAGTAAGACAGAATGGCCCTATAGACTGACCTGTACAGTAAGACAGGCCAGCCCTATAGACTGACCTGTACAGTAAGACAGGCCAGCCCTATAGACTGACATGTACAGTAAGACAGGCCAGCCCTATAGACTGACCTGTACAGTAAGACAGAATGGCCCTATAGACTGAACTGTACAGTAAGACAGAATGGCCCTATAGACTGACCTGTACAGTAAGACAGAATGGCCCTATAGACTGACCTGTACAGTAAGACAGAATGGCCCTATAGACTGACCTGTACAGTAAGACAGGCCAGCCCTATAGACTGACCTGTACAGTAAGACAGGCCAGCCCTATAGACTGACATGTACAGTAAGACAGGCCAGCCCTATAGACTGATCTGTACAGTAAGACAGGCCAGCCCTATAGACTGACCTGTACAGTAAGACAGGCCAGCCCTATAACTGACATGGTAAGACCAGCCCTATAGACTGACCTGTACAGTAAGACAGGCCAGCCCTATAGACTGACATGTACAGTAAGACAGGCCAGCCCTATAGACTGACCTGTACAGTAAGACAGGCCAGCCCTATAGACTGACATGTACAGTAAGACAGGCCAGCCCTATAGACTGCCTGTACAGTAAGACAGGCCAGCCCTATAGACTGACCTGTACAGTAAGACAGGCCAGCCCTATAGACTGACCTGTACAGTAAGACAGGCCAGCCCTATAGACTGACATGTACAGTAAGACAGAATGGCCCTATAGACTGACCTGTACAGTAAGACAGGCCAGCCCTATAGACTGACCTGTACAGTAAGACAGAATGGCCCTATAGACTGAACTGTACAGTAAGACAGAATGGCCCTATAGACTGACCTGTACAGTAAGACAGAATGGCCCTATAGACTGACCTGTACAGTAAGACAGAATGGCCCTATAGACTGACCTGTACAGTAAGACAGGCCAGCCCTATAGACTGACCTGTACAGTAAGACAGGCCAGCCCTATAGACTGACATGTACAGTAAGACACGCCAGCCCTATAGACTGATCTGTACAGTAAGACAGAATGGCCCTATAGACTGACCTGTACAGTAAGACAGGCCAGCCCTATAGACTGACATGTACAGTAAGACAGGCCAGCCCTATAGACTGACCTGTACAGTAAGACAGGCCAGCCCTATAGACTGACATGTACAGTAAGACAGGCCAGCCCTATAGACTGACCTGTACAGTAAGACAGGCCAGCCCTATAGACTGACCTGTACAGTAAGACAGGCCAGCCCTATAGACTGACCTGTACAGTAAGACAGGCCAGCCCTATAGACTGACATGTACAGTAAGACAGGCCAGCCCTATAGACTGACCTGTGTACAGTAAGACAGGCCAGCCTATAGACTGACATGTACAGTAAGACAGGCCAGCCCTATAGACTGATCTGTACAGTAAGACAGAATGGCCCTATAGACTGACCTGTACAGTAAGACAGGCCAGCCCTATAGGCTGACCTGTACAGTAAGACAGGCCAGCCCTATAGACTGACATGTACAGTAAGACAGGCCAGCTCTATAGACTGACCTGTACAGTAAGACAGGCCAGCCCTATAGACTGACATGTACAGTAAGACAGGCCAGCCCTATAGACTGACCTGTACAGTAAGACAGGCCAGCCCTATAGACTGACCTGTACAGTAAGACAGGCCAGCCCTATAGACTGACCTGTACAGTAAGACAGGCCAGCCCTATAGACTGACCTGTACAGTAAGACAGGCCAGCCCTATAGACTGACATGTACAGTAAGACAGGCCAGCCCTATAGACTGACCTGTACAGTAAGACAGGCCAGCCCTATAGACTGACCTGTACAGTAAGACAAAACAGCCCTATAGACTGACCTGTACAGTAAGACAAAACAGCTCTATAGACTGACCTGTACAGTAAGACAGGCCAGCCCTATAGACTGACCTGTACAGTAAGACAAAACAGCCCTATAGACTGACCTGTACAGTAAGACAAAACAGCTCTATAGACGGACATGTACAGTAAGACAGGCCAGCTCTATAGACTGACATGAACAATAAGACAGGCCAGCCCTATAGACTGACCTGTACAGTAAGACAGGCCAGCCCTATAGACTGACCTGTACAGTAAGACAGGCCAGCCCTATAGACTGACCTGTACAGTAAGACAGGCCAGCTCTATAGACTGACATGTACAGTAAGACAGGCCAGCTCTATAGACTGACATGAACAATAAGACAGGCCAGCCCTATAGACTGCCATGTACAGTAAGACAGGCCAGCCCTATAGACTGACATGTACAGTGAGACTGACCAGCTCTGTAGACAGCCATGTACAGTGAGACAGGCCAGCTCTATAGACAGCCATGTACAGTGGGACAGGCCAGCTCTATAGACAGCCATGTACAGTAAGACAAAACAGCCCTATAGACTGACATGTATAGCAACACAGGCCAGCCCTATAGACTGACATGTAAAGTTAGACAGGCCAGCACTGTAGCCTGCCTTGTACAGTAAGACAGGCCAGCTCTATAGACTGCCATGTGCAGTGAGACAGGCCAGCCCTATAGATGGCCATGTACAGTAAGACAGGTCAGCCCTATAGATGACCATGTACAGTAAGACAGGCCAGCTCTATAGACTGTCATATACAGTAAGACAGGCCAGCTCTATAGATGACCATGTACAGTAAGACAGGCCAGCCCTATAGACTGACATGTAAAGTTAGACAGGCCAGCACTGTAGCCTGCCTTGTGCAGTAAGACAGGCCAGCCCTATAGATGACCATGTACAGTAAGACAGGCCAGCTCTATAGATGGCCATGTACAGTAAGACAGGCCAGCTCTATAGACTGTCATATACAGTAAGACAGGCCAGCTCTATAGACTGTCATATACAGTAAGACAGGCCAGCTCTATAGATGGCCATGTACAGTAAGACAGGCCAGCTCTATAGATGACCATGTACAGTAAGACAGGTCAGCTCTATAGATGACCATGTACAGTAAGACAGGCCAGCCCCATAGACTGTCATATACAGTAAGACAAAACAGCCCATAGACGGCCATGTACGGTAAGACAGAATAGCCCTATAATAGACTGCCATGTACAGTAAGACAGAATAGCCTATAGACTACCATGTACAGTAAGCCCTATAGACCGGTGGTTGGGAACCGGTTTATGGAACAGAACAGAAAACTGGAAAATAACAACTTTTTTTAAGCAACAGAAACAGAACCTAGAACGAAAGTGATCCATACTGTTCCAGAATAGAACCATTATTTAAAAAGCATGGGAACCGTTTAATAACATTATTTTACGTTCCAGGCATTTTTTTATGGTCTCACAAAAAAACGCAACAAAGTACCTATGCAAAGCCCTCTCTCTGTCACTCAGAAAGCTAGAGAAGAATAGATTAACTTTTTCAATGCTAGGTAAGGGTACTGTAAAACTAGTTATCACATTTAATGTTGGATTTATTAACTACAAAAAGGTAAGATGTGTTTTTGATTCTGGTGCCGCTCTGCAAGCTTATTAGCTAGCTAGCTCAAATTACCATACAAGCTCCTCCTTAGAAGCCACTCCTCCTACGTATAATTCTGTGCAACTAATTCTGATAATGATGTCATTTTCTTTTCTTTTACTATGCAAGTCAGTTAAGAACAAATTCTTATTTACAATAACCACCTACCCGGAACAACGCTGGGCCAATTGTGCGCTGCCCTATGGGACTCCCAATCACAGCTGGATTGAATACAGCTTGGATTTGAACCAGGGACTGTAGTGATGCCTTCTTGTATTGAGATGCAGTGACCACTGCGCCACTCAAGAGCCCAGAGCATTACATGTATAACAAGATGCCCAGTGCTTCAAGTCTCCTCCTCAACCCTCTCTCAATCTCTCGCCACCTGTAGAATTTCAGTCTCATCTTGCGCCATAGTCTACACTTGTCTGTCCATCACTCATGTAAATACCTAACTTACCTGCTGTATCCACACTGACTGGTAATTCAATGAGCTAAATTGAGAAAACTGTTGATTTCACAGGTTAAAACAAGAACAGAGATGAATGATATAAACAGTGAATTTCTTTGGGTTACAATCTGTTCAGAAATTATTATTTTTCTTCAGTGGAACGGAACGCAAAAAATTGTGGTTCTGTTCAGAACAAAACGATTGGAGAATTGTTTTGAGTTCCAACCCCTGTTGTAGACCGTCATGTACAGTGAGACAGAAACAGCAAAGCCTTCCACCATGTAACTACAGAGACAGCATTCCCCTGGGGCAGACTGTAGCATGAAAGGGAGAGATCACCCAATCTCAGCTGGACCCCCCGGTCCACCAATGAGAAAGCCAGGAACCTTGTAACCGAGGCCGAGGGGCACGGTTAGGGGTCAGGGGTCAGAGGTTGGAGGGGAGAAGAAGTGACAGAAAGGAGAGATTGATGCCTGCTGACAAAACATGAGCTCACTGGGTCTGTAGCTCTATCCCTGAGGTAGGGGGGAATCTGATGCACCCCTCCCCAACACCCCCCAACGTACCAAGGCACCCCTCAACCCGCCCCCTGTTCTGTCCTGTCCCATACTGTAAAGGGGCAAAATGGTCTCAGTAAAAGGAGAGCTCTGACATATGCAGTATAACATTACATGCAGAACCAAATTCCTTCAGAGGGGTCACCCAATGTGTGTGTGTGTGTTGACGGGTTGCAGGGGGGCTAGAGGGGTTGGAGTGTGGTGGTGGTGGTGGGGGGGGGGGATTTGGGGGTATATGGTTGAACTGTCACAGATCGAGTTACATGGGGGACCAATCCCTGAAACGAAAACACTGTTAAATCTCACAAGGATTTTCAAAGGTATTGTTACATGCAGCCAACAGGCCTCCATGAGGAAAAAATGAAAATGGTCAAAAAGGAGGCAGACAGGTTCTTTTTGTTGTTTATTTTCACTTTCACTCACCACCATTTCCTCCCAGACCAGAGTGAACCAGAAGAACAGAACATGTAACCCAGACCAGGCTCCCTCCTCCTCCCTTCTCCTCCTCCCTCTTCCTCTTCTCCTCCTCCCTCGTTCCTCTTCTCCACCTCTCCTCTCTAGTTACATGAAGTCATCTGGAGTCTCTAACGCAGCCCAGACTGATAGAATGTGAGACGCTCGCAAATATATATGGAAATATATGGTGTCAGGAAAATAACCTCACACTCAACGTCAACAAAACTAAGGAGATGATTGTGGACTTCAGGAAACAGCAGAGGGAACACCCCCCTATCCACATCGATGGAACAGTAGTGGAGAGAGTAGCAAGTTTTAAGTTCCTCGGCATACACATCACAGACAAACTGAATTGGTCGACTCACACAGACAGCATCGTGAAGAAGGCGCAGCAGCGCCTCTTCAACCTCAGGAGGCAGAAGAAATTCGGCTTGTCACCAAAAGCACTCACAAACTTCTACAGAGGCACAATCGAGAGCATCCTGGCGGGCTGTATCACCGCCTGGTACGGCAACTGCTCCGCCCTCAACCGTAAGGCTCTCCAGAGGGTAGTGAGGTCTGCACAACGCATCATCGGGGGCAAACTACCTGCCCTCCAGGACACCTACACCACCCGATGTTACAGGAAGGCCATAAAGATCATCAAGGACATCTACCACCCGAGCCACTGCCTGTTCACCCCGCTATCATCCAGAAGGCGAGGTCAGTACAGGTGCATCAAAGCTGGGACCGAGAGACTGAAAAACAGCTTCTATCTCAAGGCCATCAGACTGTTAAACAGCCACCACTAACATTGAGTGGCTGCTGCCTACACACTGACACTGACTCAACTCCAGCCACTTTAATAATGGGAATTGATGGGAAATGTTGTAAATATATCACTAGCCACTTTAAACAATGCTACCTTATATAATGTTACTTACCCTACATTATTCATATGCATACGTTCATATGCATACGTATATACTGTACTCTATATCATCGACTGCATCCTTATGTAATACATGTATCACTAGCCACTTTAACTATGCCACTTTGTTTACATACTCATCTCACATGTATATACTGTACTCGATACCATCTACTGTATCTTGCCTATGCTGCTCTGTACCATCACTCATTCATATATCCTTATGTACATATTCTTTATCCCCTTACACTGTGTATAAAACAGTAGATTAGGAATTGTTAGTTAGATTACTTGTTGGTTATTACTGCATTGTCGGAACTAGAAGCACAAGCATTTCACTACACTCGCATTAACATCTGCTAACCATGTGTATGTGACAAATAAAATTTGATTTGATTTGATTTGAAATACAGTAAAGACTATGATGAGATGAAACGTGTCATAATCTGTCTGAATCAGAGAAGCTGCTGTTTGGCCTCTCCTGGCTTCACCCTGGCTCATTACGCACAACCTCTCGCGATGTCCAGAGGCAGGTGTGTGTGTGTGTGTGTGTGTGTGTGTGTGTGTGTGTGTGTGTGTGTGTGTGTGTGTGTGTGTGTGTGTGTGTGTGTGTGTGTGTGTGTGTGTGTGTGTGTGTGTGTGTGTGTGTGCGTGCGTGCGTGTGTGTGTGTGTGCTTACACGTGCGTGTTGTGAGAGATGGAATAGCATGGAAGCCAGTGAGGAGACTACAGGTCTGGCTATTCAGTCATAAACCCAAAGGACCAGCCAGTCTCTGGAAGACAGTGGCATCCTGGCTAAATGTAGGGCTGTGAATGGCTACTGTATATTCCTAGACATGGAAAAATAGTTAATGTTTATGTACATATACTGTGCAGTATATAAGTTAACTCTATGGCTGTATCCAGCCCTTCTCCCAACTGGAGCATTTATAGTGTCTTGCGAAAGTATTCACCCCCTTAGCATTCTTCAAAAAAAATTGCCTTACAACCTGGAATTAAAATGTATTTTTTGTTCTGTTTGTATCATTTGATTTAAACAACATGCCTACCACTTCGAAGATGCAAAGTATTTTTTATTGTGAAACAAACAAGAAATGAGACAAAAAAATTAAACTTGAGCTTGCATAACTATTCACCCCCCCAAAGTTAATACTTTGTAGAGACACATTTTGCAGCAATTACAGCAGCAAGTGCTCTTGGGGTATGTCTCTTATAAGCATGGCACATTTTGCCACTGGGGTTGTTGCCCATTCTTCAAGGCAAAACTGCACCAGCTCCTTCAAGGTGGATGGGTTCCGCTGGTGTACAGCAATCTTTAAGTCATACCACAGATTCTCATTTGGATTGAGGTCTGAGCTTTGACTAGGCCATTCCAAGACATTTAAATGTTTCCCTTAAACCACTCGAGTGTTGCTTTAGCAGTATGCTTAGGGTCATTGTACTGCTGGAAGGTGAACCTCCGTCTCAGTCTCAAATCTGTGGAAGACTGAAACAGGTTTCCCTCAAGAATGTCCCTGTATTTAGCGCCATCCATCATTCCTTCAATTCTGACCAGTTCCCTGCTGATGAAAAACATCCCCACAGCATGATGCTGCAACCACCATGCTTCATAGTGTTAGTGTTCTCTGGGTGATAAGAGGTGTTGGGTTTGCACCAGACATAGCGTCTACCTTGATGGCCAAAAATCTACATTTTAGTCTCATCTGACCAGAGTACCTTCTTCCATATGTTTGGGGAGTCTCCCACATACCTTTTGGCGAACATCAAACGTGTTTGCTTATTTTCTTCTTTAAGCAATGGCTTTTTTCTGGCCACACTTCCGTAAAACCCAGCTCTGTGAAGTGTACAGGTTAAAGTGGTCCTATGGACAGATACTCCAAACTCCTCTGTGGATCTTTGCAGCTCCTTCAGTGTTATCTTTGATCTCTTTGTTGCCTCTCTGATTACTGCCCTCCTTGCCTGGTTGTGAGTTTTGGTGGGCGGCCCTCTCTTGGCAGGTTTGTTGCCTCTCTGATTAATGCCCTCCTTGCCTGGTCGTGAGTTTTGGTAGGAGGCCCTCTCTTGGCAGGTTTGTTGTGGTGCCATGTTCTTTATATTTTTTAATAATGGATTTAATGGTGCTCCGTGGGATGGTCAATGTGTTTTATATTTTTTTTTATAACCCAACCCATCTGTACTTCTCCACAACTTTGTCCTTGACCTGTTTGGAGAGCTCCTTGGTCTTCATGGTGCCGCTTGCTTGGTGGTGCCCCTTGCTTAATGGTGTTGTAGACTCTGGGGCCTTTCAGAACTGGTGTGTATATACTGAGATCATGTGACAGATCATGTGACACTTATATTACACACAGGTAGACTATATTTAACTAAATATGTGACTTCTGAAGGTAATTGTTTGCACCAGATCATATTTAGGGGCTTCATAGCAAAGGGGGTGAGGTGAATATATATGCACGCACCACTTTTCCGCTTGTTTTTTTTAAACAAGTCATTTTTTAAATTTCACTTCACCAATTCTGACTATTTTGTGTATGTCCATTACATGAAATCCATATAAAAATACATTTAAATTACAGGTTGTAATACAACAAAATAGGACAAACGCCAAGGAGGGTGAATACTTTTGCAAGGCCATGTGGAGTATTCCCCACATGACTGGAGGACATCCAATTTTTGAACAAAGCAGAAGGTTCCTTCACCTTTTCCTTTTAACTTGGGTAATACCGACTGACCTTCCCCTTTTCTCTGTCACCTCGTTGACTTCTCAGGAGATGTGAGAATTTGAAAAACAAAGCTGAAGCATTTCCTCACTCCTTTGAATAAATCCCATTTTGAAACAAAAGATTTTAAGATGACCCTCACTCCATGCCTCTCACAGGTTTATTGGAAACCCGAGGAGAACACAGGAGAACAGAGGGAAAAGACCTAACCATTTCCATCATAACTGTTTTGAACAAACAAAATAAAAGGTTCTTGACCTGAACCAGCCGACCTTCCTCCCACATGGCACTAGTTGCCTGATGTCTGAAGAGAGGTGAGAAGAGGTTAGAAGCAACAAAACCACTTCCCTCATTACTTTTAAGCCAAACAACTTTTTAATGCCTGAACTAGTTGACCTCCAGTCTCTCTCACTAGTTCACTGGAAGAGAGGAGAACAGAGGGCTGGTGGTGTTTGAAGCCTGGACTGCAGGTCATATTAACTTCCCCAGTCACTTCCCCGGTGTTTCCTCTGCTGATTGGGCCTGTTTATCACATTAGGATAGAGGTCAAGGATGGGGTCAAACCAAAGCCAGGGCTAACCAACAGAGACACTCATAAACATTGTCCAGATCCTCTGATCTTGTCAGAAACATGCGAAAGTGTTAGGGTGGAATGTCATTGTAGTTAAGGAGGTTAGAAAGTGTATGTGGGATTTAAGAAAATTAATAGTAACTGGGATTCATGGTTGATCTTAAAATGTTGTTACCCTTTGTAGACACACAAACATACAGACACATTTACATGCACACACACAACCATCACCAATACAAACCTGCACTACCCCTCCCCCTCTTCCATCCCTCCTCCCATCCCCTCCTCCTCTCCTCCCCTCATCCCCTCCTCCGATCCCCTCCCTTCCCCGCCTCCTGTGTAATTTGCAGTGTCAGCCCTCCCTCTCCTACCTTAGTCCCTCAGATCACTGTGACACTCACAGGAAGCTTTTATCTACCAGACAGGAGCCTAGTGTTAGTGTGGGCCTTTCACCGTGACCTGGGCCTTGCCTTGGCTCACCCTGTGGCAGAGGGGCAGCCCTCCCTGGGGCTGACAGGCCTGGGACCTCCCCTGGCTGGCCTAGTTGACCCTCTGGCTACTCTAATTGTGTGTAATGCCAGGGATGTGGCCCCTCTGGCCCCCCGGGGCCTCACTGTGGAGAGGCCTCAGGCTACAGGCCAATTATATTCTATGTTGTTGACACAGACAACCTGACAGTCTCCCCTCTCTCTCTTTGAACTCTCTCCCTCACACACCTCCTGCCCTCCCCTCTTTCTTTCTTTCTGTCTTTCTGTCTTTCTTTCTTTCTCCCTTCTCTCTTCAGGGACCACCTAGGGTTTCACAGCCCTCATGCATTCAGGAGGATTGGGTGGTTTTTTCCTGCAGTGTTGGCAGGATTTTCTCTGTGTTGTTCATCCACACACACACAAGCACACCCGCATGCATGCATAAGCACGAGTGCACACACACACACACACACACACACACACACACACACACACACACACACACACACACACACACACACACACACACACACACACACACACACACACACACACACACACAGACTCTGCATACCAGTGTAAAAGGCCATTAGCATGGCTGCCTGAGGCAAGGCCAGGAAGGGAGGGTGTGAGAGGTCAAAGGGGAGCTGGGAATAACAGTGGTGTGTTAACCTCTCTCCAGCCCCAAATAGAATGTTTCTATTTGGGATGATATGCATGCTTTAAGTGTTATTGTTGTCAGGTTGCCATAAGCTCTTTCCCTCCTCCTGTTCTCTCTACTCTCTGCCTCTCTCTCTCTCTCTCTCTCTAGCCTGGACACAGATTTGATGGTGCCGTCCATAGCCAAGTCCTATGATCATTATCTATGCAAATAATCGCAACAACCATAGACATTGGCTGAACACAGCACACACAGATCTGGGACCACCAGACACATTTTTCTCTTAGCCAAACATTGGTAATGAGAGTGGGGTGTGCAGGATTTTGCTCAAGCCCTACATAAACGCACCTGAGTCCACCAATCAGCTGATCATCAAAGCCTTGATTAGATGAATCAAGTGTGTTAGTGCTGCGCTGGAACAAAAGCCTGAACAACATGGAGTTCTCCAGTACCAGGGTCGGTGTCCTCAGCTCTCTGTGCTTTATCTCTCTGTCCTGGTATTTGGTACAGGGCAGCTGTCTGCGATGTTTGGCGAGGTTCACTGTGAACTCACTGTGGCTGACTGGATCTCAGACTGTGCTTCCATGGAAGTCTTGATGTTGGAGACAGATTTCCTACCAGAGCTCTGGGCCACTGGGAGAGAGAGACGGGGAGTTCTTGAGTTGTTCTGTTGATGAAGTGGGAAGGTGCTCTTACCTTTTTAGTATTTAATTAGGGCTGAATTCTAACATCAGACTTTCATGTCAGGATTAAACTGAGGTCAATGTATTGATGTCAATGAGAGATAGAGTTCATGGTAACCTTTGAGTGGTACACTGCATTGCTTAAGTTAGGATTTTTCCCCGTGTCTGTCATTGTCCTCTGTGTCGCTAGTCTGTATTGGTCATCATTTGACATTTTATTGACATCCCCAGTCATCATCAAATGCAAATTTCCTTCCTGTTTTCAGTGACTCTGAAGGAAGCTGTGAGGAGGCAGAGGTCAGATGTAGGTCAGTACATAATGAGCAGAATGGAGACCAGCTAGCCTGTAGGCCTTGTCTTCTCCATGGAGACTGCATGGACTTGAGCCAGAGGAGTGGGGAGTAGACAATGACAACACTGTTAGGGATTACTGTATGCCAGCTGGGTTGTGATACGCTGTGGGAGTGTGTGTGTGTGTGTGTGTGTGTGTGTGTGTGTGTGTGTGTGTGTGTGTGTGTGTGTGTGTGTGTGTGTGTGTGTGTGTGTGTGTGTGTGTGTGTGTGTGTGTGTGTGTGTGTGTGTGTGTGTGTGTGTGTGTGTGGGTGTGTGTTATGATCTGTTCCTTTCTGCAAGCTGTCAGCTATCAAGTTGGATGGGAATGAGGGGAATGCCGAACCACAGTGCCCAGAGGGTGTGTGTGCATGTACAGGTGTGTGCCTCCCCGTGTACATTTGTTCATGCTTGTGTGTGTGTGTGTGTGTGTGTGTGTGTGTGTGTGTGTGTGTGTGTGTGTGTGTGTGTGTGTGTGTGTGTGTGTGTGTGTGTGTGTGTGTGTGTGTGTGTGTGTAATTGTGTGTGTGTTCACATATGCACACACGTTATCCCTCTGAGGAGTCGGGATAATTGCTCTTTGAATGTCCTATTTTCTCAGAACCATCCCTCTCTCTCCAGCCCTTATGACAGCCATTGTTCTGCAGCCATACATGTCCCACCAGGTGTGTTGTATAGACGACAGCTCCGTGATTTAACAAGACAGGTCTGGCTTTTAACGAGAGACGAGAACTTTAGAAACTTCAACAGCCGGGACGATATATAGAACCCTGGAGACTAACTGACCCAGAGG
The DNA here is from genome assembly GCF_036934945.1 of Oncorhynchus masou masou. NCBI lineage: Eukaryota > Metazoa > Chordata > Actinopteri > Salmoniformes > Salmonidae > Oncorhynchus > Oncorhynchus masou. The sequence continues at coordinate 54,709 of NW_027008161.1, read as the reverse complement.
GGCCCTGTCTGTCTGCCTCTCTAGCCCAGCGACAGTCCTCAGACTGGGGTGCGAGCCGCCAGGTGGCTTGGGGGCCTGTGGGTGTGACAAATGGGACACCTGAGCCAGACTGTAACACCGGCGGCGTGGTGGGTCCCCCCCTAATCAGCCAGTGGGATGCTCCAACTGCCTGACTTCCAGCGTCGGGTTTCGGATTCTGGGGGAAGAGACGAAGGTGGGAGACGTGACCCAGCCCTTAGGGTGGGAGGGGAGTGTTTATGTTGAACTGCACCAACACACAAACACTTTTAACTATAATGCATACTGTAGGTATACACACAGAATCAGTTGACATTTGGACATACACGCAGATACATGCTCACATGATCACATGATTACACGATCACAGTCCGTAGAATTGTACTTGGTGAATAAAGTGATTTTGATTCTGACACACACACACACAAACACACAAATGGAGGAATACACACCTGGAGGCATACACACACAAACCCTTCTATCCCCTTCAACAACACACCATAAACTCAACACTCATGAGCCCCATAACTGTATGTGTGAAGTTACTAGGGGGATAATCACAGACTCACTCCTAGAGTTTTAGTCACTAGGGAGATAATCACAGACTCACTCCTAGAACTGTAGTTACTAGGGGGATAATCACAGACTCACTCCTAGAGTTTTAGTCACTAGGGAGATAATCACAGACTCACTCCTAGAACTGTAGTTACTAGGGGGACAATCACAGACTCACTCCTAGAACTGTAGTTACTAGGGGGACAATCACAGACTCACTCCTAGAGCTGTAGTTACTAGGGGGATAATCACAGACTCACTCCTAGAGCTGTAGTTACTAGGGGGATAATCACAGACTCACTCCTAGAGCTGTAGTTACTAGGGGGACAATCACAGACTCACTCCTAGAGCTGTAGTTACTAGGGGGACAATCACAGACTCAGTCCTAGAGCTGTAGTTACTGGTGGGACAATCACAGACTCATTCCTAGAGCTGTAGTTACTAGGGGGACAATCACAGACTCAGTCCTAGAGCTGTAGTTACTAGGGGGATAATCACAGACTCACTCCTAGAGCTGTAGTTACTGGTGGGACAATCACAGACTCACTCCTAGAGCTGTAGTTACTAGGGGGACAATCACAGACTCAGTCCTAGAGCTGTAGTTACTGGTGGGACAATCACAGACTCAGTCCTAGAGCTGTAGTTACTAGGGGGACAATCACAGACTCAGTCCTAGAGCTGTAGTTACTAGGGAGACAATCACAGACTCAGTCCTAGAGCTGTAGTTACTAGGGAGACAATCACAGACTCACTCCTAGAGCTGTAGTTACTAGGGAGACAATCACAGACTCAGTCCTAGAGCTGTAGTTACTAGGGAGACAATCACAGACTCAGTCCTAGAGCTGTAGTTACTAGGGAGACAATCACAGACTCAGTCCTAGAGCTGTAGTTACTAGGGAGACAATCACAGACTCACTCCTAGAGCTGTGGTTACTAGGGAGACAATCACAGACTCAGTCCTAGAGCTGGATTATAGATGCTAGATCCTGACTAGTCCCAGACTAGTTTACAGACTGGGGCCTCCTGAGCAGATGGCCGACACGTAGGAATGTCCTGAAATCAGATCATATGATATGCTATGGGCGAGGGTTGGTGATGACCGTCCAATAAACAGAGAATATATGGAGAGGATGGAGAGAAAACACCAGCTGTTCAATCTTATGACACTCTGGACTCTGTTCAGAACCTTTGTGCGACCTCTTAAAACTCCCCCCTTCAATAACAGGTTGGAGGAAGTGCAGAATTACAGGATTATTAGTCACAACCTACACCACCAACGTCCCACATCAAACAAAACCAGGAAGTAAATTAAAGCCAGTGAATCAACACTTCCTCTAAATTTGTATTTGACAGATTTAATCAAGTCCAAGCTGGCCTATAGATCGTAAACTGCGGCTTTAAATCTGGCCGACACTGCAATCTCTAAATGTGTCATCAACAGTTAAATGTGGGTCCGGAGGAGACGGGGTTCTGAATTATAGACATTGCTTAGTGACATCGCTAGTCTGTTGACGTGGCAAATAGATCAGTTACAGTGATAATTGAGCATCTAATACCTTTGCATATTTATTTATATTTCTTTCTCTCTCTCTCTTGATCTCCCTCCCTCTTTGGTTATATTTATGGATCTCTGCAGCTGCAGGGGGCCCGAGGACTGAAGCCTACCTGTGTGGACACACTGAGGCCCCCGACAGGGGTAGCCACCCCCGTCCCTCACCTCTGCTGACTATTCAGCTCAGGGAGAGAGAGAGAGAGAGAGAGAGAGAGAGAGAGAGAGAGAGAGAGAGAGAGAGAGAGAGAGAGAGAGAGGCAGAGAGAGAAGAGAGAGAGAGAGAGAGAGAGAGAGAGAGAGATACAGTGATTTCTGTAAACTGTGTCAACAGTGGCCTTCCTCTCAGTGCCAAAGCAAACTCTATTTGCACTTGTTTCTACCGTTAATCGCTCATCTAAGCAAGCTTGGGAGTTAGAACTGGAGAGAGAAGGGGAGAGGGGGGAGGAGGTGGAAAGGTGAGGAGGCAATAAAGGGGAGAGCAGTGGTGGGACTGGGTTGGCCAAAATAAATGCATGAATGCTCTCTTTCACTGGCTGGCATCTTTGAAGTGAACTATAATTGCAGCGCTCTTGTCCAGTCGTTGGAGCCTGCGGTGGTCCAGGCCCTGGTTGTTCGCAGTGATGTCTGGCTTCAATGTTGGGGAAACGTTATAACTTTAAGCGAATCGGGTGCAGAAGCCTAACTATAACATTGCAAAAACATTATGCATTAGTGAACCAGATACTGTAGCACAGAATGATCCAGGTATCAACACTGAACATACAGAAACACCATATATGGCTAACATCCATAAGTATCAATGTAATTGAAACATTAGCAGAGTGACGGGAAGAGTCTTACCCAGGTAAGAGGGTGACGGGAGGACTTTTATCCAGGTTAGAGGGTGACGGGAGGAGTTTTACCCAGGTTAGAGGGTGACGGGACGAGTTTTAACCAGGTTAGAGGGTGATGGGAGGAGTTTTACCCTGGTTAGAGGGTGACGGGAGGAGTTTTACCCAGGTTAGAGGGTGACGGGAGGAGTTTTACCCAGGTTAGAGGGTGACGGGAGGAGTTTTACCCAGGTTAGAGGGTGACGGGAGGAGTTTTACCCAGGTTAGAGGGTTGACGGGAGGAGTTTTACCCAGGTTAGAGGGTGACGGGAGGAGTTTTACCCAGGTTAGAGGGTGACAGGAGGAGATTTACCCTGGTTAGAGGGTGACGGGAGGAGTTTTACCCAGGTTAGAGGGTGACGGGAGGAGTTTTACCCAGGTTAGAGGGTGACGGGATGAGTTTTGCCCAGGTTAGAGGGTGACGGGAGGAGTTTTCCCCTGGTTAGAGGGTGACGGGAGGAGTTTTACCCAGGTTAGAGGGTGACGGGATGAGTTTTGCCCAGGTTAGAGGGTGACGGGAGGAGTTTTCCCCAGGTTAGAGGGTGACGGGAGGAGTTTTACCCAGGTTAGACGGTGACGGGATGAGTTTTGCCCAGGTTAGAGGGTGACGGGAGGAGTTTTCCCAGGTTAGAGGGTGACGGGAGGAGTTTTACCCAGGTTAGAGGGTGACGGGACGAGATTTACCCAGGTTAGAAGGGAGACGGAGATGAGTTTTGAGAGGTTAGAGAGAGAGAGAGAGAGGAGGTGACGGGATGAGTTTTCCCCAGGTTAGAGGGAGAGAGGGAGGAGTTTTCCCCAGGTTAGAGGGTGACGGGAGAGAGAGACCAGGTTAGACGGTGAGAGACAGAGAGAGAGAGACCCAGAGAGAGAGAGACAGAGAGAGAGAGAGAGAGAGAGAGAGAGAGAGAGAGAGACAGAGAGAGAGAGAGAGAGAGAGAGAGAGAGAGAGAGAGAGAGAGAGAGAGAGAGAGAGAGAGAGAGAGAGAGAGAGAGAGACAGAGAGAGAGAGTTAGAGAGAGAGAGAGAGAGAGAGAGAGATGAGAGAGAGAGAGAGAGAGAGAGAGAAGACAGAGTTAGAGAGAGAGAGAGAGAGAGGGTGGAGAGAGACAGAGAGAGAGACAGAGAGAGAGAGAGAGACCAGAGTTAGAGGGTGACGAGAGATAGAGAGAGAGAGAGAGAGAGAGAGAGAGAGAGAGAGAGAGAGAGAGAGAGACAGAGAGAGAGAGAGAGAGAGAGAGAGAGAGAGAGATACCCATTAGGTAACACTCACAGCCCAGCTTACCCTCAGGACACTCTCAGGAACAGAACAGTACAACATGTGTGTACCCAACTGTGGTGCTGCTGATTAGGGAGGTGGGGGTGGAGGGAGGTGGGGGAGCTAGGGGGTGGAGGGAGGTTAGGGAGGTGGGGGTGGAGGGAGGTTTGGGAGGTGGAGGGAGATTTGGGAGGTGGAGGAAGGTTGAAGTGTGGAGGGAGGTTGGGGAGATGGAGGGAGGTTGGGGAGATGGAGGGAGGTTTGGGAGGAGGAGGTTGGAGGGAGATTGGAAGGTGGAGGAAGGTTGGGAAGGTGGAGATTGGAAGGTGGAGGGAGGTTGGAGAGTGGAGAAAGGTTGGAGGGTGGAGGGAGTTTGAGGAGGTGGAGGTTGTAGGAAGGCTGGAGGGTGGGTGGGTGGGTGGGTGGGTGGGTGGGTGGAGGTTCGAGGGTGGAGGTTCGAGGGTGGAGGGAGGTTTTGGATGTGTAAGTGGAGGTTGGAGGGAGGTTGGAAGGTGGAGGAGGTTGGAAGGTTGGAAGGTAGGAGGGTGGAGGGAGGTTGGAAGGTGAAGGGAGGTTGGAAGGTGAAGGGAGGTTGGAGGGTGGAGGGAGGTTGGGGAGGTTGGAAGGTGGAGGGAGCTTGGAGGGTGGAGGGAGGCTGGGGAAGTGGGGTGTGTGTGTCTGTGTGTGCATGCCTACGTGTGAGCATGAGCGTGTTTGTAAGTAAGTGCAATCATGTACATGCATGTGTTTGAGTAGGTGCGGCAACATCAGAGCCAGACGTAGAAGCCGAAGCTGCGGCAGGGAGGAAGTGACAGAGTTACATGTTCAGTGTTTAATACACATCTCCTTGATGTTCTCTTTAGAAAGAAACCCCAGCCAACCTCAGGTTATTAAGGCTATGTCACAAATGGCACCCTTTTGCCTATATAGTGCACTACTTTTGACCAGGGCCAATATAGCTCTGGTCAAAAGTAGGGTACTATGTAGGGAAAGGCATATCATTTGGGAGGCATCCTGAGTCCCAATTCTCTGAAGAATACAACACACAATGCACCTTTCAGTTTGGATTTTTTTACACAACTTCCCCCTCCTTGGGTAATAGCTCAGGCTGTGTTGTACTGTTAGTTGTGTTGCAGCACTCTGTGAAAAAGGGGAAAACCCCAACCCCAAATCCCAAACCCGACATGGTGTTAGCTTCCACTGCACTTACTCTACCTACATGTCACTTTGAACTCGTTTTTCCCTCCTTTAAATGGAAAATAAAATGGAAGTGGGATCAGTGCATGGTGTTGCTGTAGCATGCACACACATGCGTAAGTACACACACACACACACACACACACACACACACACACACACACCTACAGTGCTTGTTGGGGCAGAGTGCCCTGCCTGGCTCAAAGGGGCTTTCTTGTGTTTGATTTTCTCGTGATGAGGACCGACCACTGACAGCTCACCTTGTTTGATGAGGAGCTCTGTGAAAGCTGGTCCTCTGTAAGCAGGTATTTGATTTATTTGATGTATTTCAGGACCTGGGCATCTCTCCAAGGTACACATTCCTTCTCCCCAGGGACATAATGCCCTATCTCTTGTACAGTGGGGTCTGGTCTGGTCTCTCTTCTGGTGTGGTACAGTGGGGTCTGGTCTCTCTTCTGGTCTGGTACAGTGGGGTCTGGTCTGGTCTCTCTTCTGGTGTGGTACAGTGGGGTCTGGTCTGGTCTCTCTTCTGGTCTGGTACAGTGGGGTCTGGTCTCTCTTCTGGTCTGGTACAGTGGGGTCTGGTCTGGTCTCTTTTCTGGTCTGGTCTCCTTCTGGTCTGGTCTGGTCTGGTCTGGTCTCTCGTCTGGCCTGGTCTTGTATAGTCTGGACTGGTCTGGTCTGATCTGATCTGTTCTCTGGTCTGATCTGATCTGTTCTCTGATCTGATCTGTTCTCTGGTCTGATCTGATCTGATCTGTTCTCTGGTCTCTGGTCTGTTCTCCAGTCTGGTCTCTGGTCTGGTCTCTAGTCTTGTGTCTGGTCTGTTCTCTGGTCTGGTCTGTTCTCTGGTCTGGTCTCTGGTATCTGGGCTGGTATCTGGTCTGTATCTGGTGTCTCGTCTGGTCTGTTCTCTGGTAGCTGGTCTGGTCTCTGGTCTAGTCTGGTCTGGTGTCTGTTCTGTTCTCTGGTATCTGGTCTGGTCTCTGGTCTAGTCTGGTCTGGTGTCTGGTGTCTGGTCTGTTCTCTGGTATCTGGTCTGGTCTCTGGTCTAGTCTGGTCTGGTGTCTGGTGTCTGGTCTGTTCTCTGGTATCTGGTCTGGTCTTTTCTGTTCTCTGGTCTGGTCTCTGGTCTAGTCTGGTCTGGTGTCTGGTCTGTTCTCTGGTATCTGGTCTATTCTCTGGTATCTGGTATCTGGTCTGGTCTCTGGTCTGGTCTCTGGTCTCTCTGGTCTGGTCTGTTCGCTGGTCTCTGGTCTCTGGTCTCTGGTCTCTGGTCTGGTCGGTTCTCTGGTCTCTGGTCCCTGGTTTCTGGTCTGGTGTCTGGTCTGGAATGGTCTGATCTTTGGTTCTTTATCGTTCATTCTCTTCTTTATCGTTCATTCTCTTCTTTATTGTTCATTCTCTTCTTCATCGTTCCTTCTCTTCTCTACCGTTCCTTCTCTTCTTTATCGTTCCTTCTCTTCTCTACCGTTCCTTCTCTTCTTTATCGTTCCTTCTCTTCTTTATCGTTCCTTCTCTGCTTTATCGTTCCTCCTCTTCTTTATTGTTCCTTCTCGTCTTTATCGTTCCTTCTCTTCTTTATCGGTCCTTCTCTTCTTTATCGTTCCTTCTCTTCTTTATCGGTCCTTCTCTTCTTTATCGTTCCTTCTCTTCTTTATCGTTCCTTCTCTTCTTTATCGCCTCCTGCTCTTCTTTATCGTTCCTGCTCTTCTTTATCGGTCCTTCTCTTCTTTATCGTTTCTCTCTTCTCTTCTTTATCATTCCTTCTCTTCTTTATCGTTCCTTCTCTTCTTTACCATTCCTTCTCTTCTCTACCGGTTCTTCACTTCTCTACCGGTCATTCTCTTCTCTACCGTTCCTTCTCTTCTTTATCGTTCCTTCTCTTCTTTATCGTTCCTTCTCTTCTTTATCGGCCCTTCTCTTCTTTATCGTTCCTGCTCTTCTTTATCGTTCCTTCTCTTCTTTATCGTTCCTTCTCTTCTTTATCATTCCTTCTCTTCTTTATCGTTCCTTCTCTTCTTTATCGGCCCTTCTCTTCTTTATCGTTCTCTGCTCTTCTTTATCGGTCCTTCTCTTCTTTATCGGCCCTTCTCTTCTTTATCATTCCTTCTCTTCTTTACCATTCCTTCTCTTCTCTTTACCGTTCTTCTTCTCTTCTTTAACAGTCATTCTCTTCTCTTCTTTACCGTTCTTCTCTTCTTTATCGTTTCTCTTCTCTTCTTTATCGTTCCTTCTCTTCTTTATCGTTCCTTCTCTTCTTTATCTCTTCTTTATCGTTCCTGCTCTTCTTTATCGCTTTCTCTTCTTCTCTTCTTTATCGTTCCTTCTCTTCTTTATCGTTCCTTCTCTTCTTTATCGGTCCTTCTCTTCTTTATCGTTCCTTCTCTTCTTTATCGTTCCTTCTCTTCTTTATCGTTCCTGCTCTTCTTTATCGTTCCTTCTCTTCTTTATCGGCCCTTCTCTTCTTTATCGTTCCTTCTCTTCTTTATCGTTCCTTCTCTTCTTTATCGGCCCTTCTCTTCTTTATCGTTCCTTCTCTTCTTTATCGTTCCTTCTCTTCTTTATCGGCCCTTCTCTTCTTTATCGTTCCTTCTCTTCTTTATCGTTCCTTCTCTTCTTTATCGTTCCTTCTCTTCTTTATCGGCCCTTCTCTTCTTTATCGTTCCTTCCTTCTCTTCTTTATCGCCTCCTGCTCTTCTTTATCTTCCTGCTCTTCTTTATCGCTTCTTCTTTATCTTCTTTATCGGCCCTTCTCTTCTTTATCGTTCCTTTATCGTCTTCTTCTTTATCGCCTTCCTTCTCTTCTTTATCGGCCCTTCTCTTCTTTATCGTTCCTTCTCTTCTTTATCGTTCTTCTTTATCTTCTTTATCGGCCCTTCTCTTCTTTATCGTTCCTTCTCTTCTTTATCGTTCCTTCTCTTCTTTATCGTTCCTTCTTCTTTCTTTATCGTTCCTTCTCTTCTTTATCGGCCCTTCTCTTCTTTATCGCCTTCTCTTCTTTATCGTTCCTTCTCTTCTTTATCGGCCCTTCTCTTCTTTATCGTTCCTTCTCTGCTCTTTCTTTATCGTTCCTTCTCTTCTTTATCGTTCCTTCTCTTCTTTATCGTTCCTTCTTTCTTTATCGCTCCTTCTCTTCTTTATCGGCCCTTCTCTTCTTTATCGTTCTCTTTTATCTCTTCTTTATCGTTCCTTCTCTTCTTTATCGGCCCTTCTCTTCTTTATTTCCTTCTCTTCTTTATCGTTCTCTTCTCTTCTCTTCTTTATCGTTCCTTCTCTTCTTTATCGGCCCTTCTCTTCTTTATCGTTCCTTCTCTTCTTCTCTTCTTTATCGTTCCTTCCTTCTTTATCGTCCTGCTCTTCTTTATCGTTCCTTCTCTTCTTTATCGGCCCTTCTCTTCTTTATCGTTCCTTCTCTTCTTTATCGTTCCTTCTCTTCTTTATCGGACCTTCTCTTCTTTATCGTTCCTTCTTCTCTCTTTATCGTTCCCTTCTTTATCTTCTTTTATCGCCCTTCTCTTTTTATCGTTCCTGCTCTTCTTTTTATCGGTCCTTCTCTTCTTTATCGTTCTCTTCTTCTCTTCTTTATCATTCCTTCTCTTCTTTATCGTTCCTTCTCTTCTTTATCGGCCCTTCTCTTCTTTATCGTTCCTGCTCTTCTTTATCGTTCCTGCTCTTCTTTATCGTTCCTTCTCTTCTTTATCGTTCCTTCTCTTCTTTATCGTTCCTTCTCTTCTTTATCGTTCCTTCTCTTCTTTATCGTTCCTTCTCTTCTTTATCGTTCCTTCTCTTCTTTATCGTTCCTTCTCTTCTATACCATTCCTTCTCTTCTCTACCGGTTCTTCTCCTCTTTATCGTTCCTTCTCTTCTTTATCGGTCCTTCTCTTCTTTATCGTTCCTTCTCTTCTTTATCGTTCCTTCTCTTCTTTATCGTTCCTTCTCTTCTTTATCGTTCCTTCTCTTCTTTATCGTTCCTTCTCTTCTCTATCGGTCGGTTCTTCACTTCTCTCTTCTTTATCGTTACTTCTCTTCTTTATCATTCCTTCTCTTCTTTATCGTCATTCTTCTTTTTATCGTTCCTTCTCTTTATCTTTATCTCCTTCTCTTTCTCTTCTTTATCGTTCCTTCTCTTCTTTATCGTTCCTTCTCTTCTTTATCGTTCCTTCTCTTCTTTATCGGTCCTTCTCTTCTTTATCGTTCCTTCTCTTCTTTATCGTTCCTTCTCTTCTTTATCGTTCCTTCTCTTCTTTATCGTTCCTTCTCTTCTTTACCATTCCTTCTCTTCTCTACCGGTTCTTCACTTCTCTACCGGTCAATCTCTTCTCTACCGTTCCTTCTCTTCTCTACCGTTCCTTCTCTTCTTTATCGTTCCTTCTCTTCTATACCATTCCTGCTCTTCTATACCATTCCTTCTCTTCTCTACCGGTTCTTCACTTCTCTACCGGTCATTCTCTTCTTTATCGTTCCTTCTCTTCTTTATCGTTCCTTCTCTTCTTTACGGCGTTCTTTATCTTCTCTCTTTATCGTTCCTTCTCTTCTTTATCGTTCCTTCTCTTCTTTATCGTTCCTTCTCTTCTCTACCAGTCCTTCTCTTCTCTTCTTCTATCGGACCTTCTCTTCTTCTCTTCTTCTTTATCGTTCCTTCTCTTCTTTATCGTTCCTTCTCTTCTTTATCGGTTCTTCACTTCTCTACCGGTCATTCTCTTCTTCTATCGTTCCTTCACTTCTTTATCGTTCCTTCTCTTCTTACCGTTCCTTTCCTTCGTCCTTTATCGTTCCTTCTCTTCTTTATCGGTCCTTCTCTTCTTTATCGTTCCTTCTCTTCTTTATCGGTCCTTCTCTTCTTTATCGTTCCTTCTCTTCTTTATCGTTCCTTCTCTTCTTTATCGTTCCTGCTCTTCTTTATCGTTCCTGCTCTTCTTTATCGGTCCTTCTCTTCTTTATCGTTCCTTCTCTTCTTTATCATTCCTTCTCTTCTTTATCGTTCCTTCTTCTCTTCTTTACCATTCCTTCTCTTCTCTTCTTTACCGGTTCTTCACTTCTCTTTACCGTCATTCTCTTCTCTTTACCGTTCCTTCTCTTCTTTATCGTTCCTTCTGTTCTTTATCGTTCCTTCTATTCTTTATCGGCCCTTCTCTTCTTTATCGTTCCTGCTCTTCTTTATCGTTCCTTCTCTTCTTTATCGGCCCTTCTCTTCTTTATCGTTCCTTCTCTTCTTTATCGGTCCTTCTCTTCTTTATCGTTCCTTCTCTTCTTTATCGTTCCTGCTCTTCTTTATCGTTCCTTCTCTTCTTTATCGTTCCTTCTCTTCTTTATCGTTCCTTCTCTTCTTTATCGGTCCTTCTCTTCTTTATCGTTCCTTCTCTTCTTTATCGTTCCTTCTCTTCTTTATCGTTCCTTCTCCTCTTTATCGGCCCTTCTCTTCTTTATCGTTCCTGCTCTTCTTTATCGTTCCTTCTCTTCTCTACCGTTCCTTCTCTTCTTTATCATTCCTTCTCTTCTTTATCGTTCCTTCTCTTCTTTATCGGCCCTTCTCTTCTTTATCGTTCCTGCTCTTCTTTATCGGTCCTTCTCTTCTTTATCGTTCCTTCTCTTCTTTATCATTCCTTCTCTTCTTTACCATTCCTTCTCTTCTCTACCGGTTCTTCACTTCTCTAACAGTCATTCTCTTCTCTACCGTTCCTTCTCTTCTTTATCGTTCCTTCTCTTCTTTATCGTTCCTTCTCTTCTTTATCGGCCCTTCTCTTCTTTATCGTTCCTGCTCTTCTTTATCGCTTCTTTCTTTATCGTTCCTTCTCTTCTTTATCGGCCCTCTCTTCTTTATCGTTCCTTCTCTTCTTTATCGGTCCTTCTCTTCTTTATCGTTCCTTCTCTTCTTTATCGTTCCTTCTCTTCTTTATCGGCCCTTCTCTTCTTTATCGTTCCTTCTCTTCTTTATCGTTCTCTTCTTTATCGTTCCTTCTCTTCTTTATCGTTCCTTCTCTTCTTTATCGTTCCTTCTCTTCTTTATCGTTCCTTCTCTTCTTTATCGGCCCTTCTCTTCTTTATCGTTCCTTCTCTTCTTTATCGTTCCTTCTCTTCTTTATCGGCCCTTCTCTTCTTTATCGTTCTCTTCTTTATCTTTCTTTCTTTATCGTTCCTTCTCTTCTTTATCGTTCCTTCTCTTCTTTATCGGCCCTTCTCTTCTTTTTATCGTTCCTTCTCTTCTTTATCGTTCCTGCTCTTCTTTATCGTTCCTTCTCTTCTTCTTTCTTTATCGTTTCTCTTCTCTTCTTTATCGGCCCTTCTCTTCTCTTCTTTATCGTTCCTTCTCTTCTTTATCGTTCTCTTCTCGGCCCTTCTTCTTTATCGGCCCTTCTCTTCTTTATCGTTCCTTCTCTTCTTTATCGGCCCTTCTCTCTTTATCTTCCTTCTCTTCTTTATCGTTCCTCTTCTTTATCTTCTTTATCGTTCCTTCTCTTCTTTATCGTTCCTTCTCTTCTTTATCGGCCCTTCTCTTCTTTATCGTTCCTTCTCTTCTTTATCGTTCCTTCTCTTCTTTATCGTTCCTGCTCTTCTTTATCGTTCCTTCTCTTCTTTATCGGCCCTTCTTTATCTTCTCATCTTTATCGTTCCTTCTCTTCTTTATCGTTCCTTCTCTTCTTTATCGTTCCTTCTCTTCTTTATCGTTCCTTCTCTTCTTTATCGTTCCTTCTCTTCTTTATCGTTCCTTCTCTTCTTTATCGTTCCTTCTCTTCTTTATCGTTCCTTCTCTTCTTTATCGTTCCTTCTCTTCTTTATCGGCCTTCTTCTCTTCTTTATCATTCCTTCTCTTCTTTATCGTTCCTTCTCTTCTTTATCGGCCCTTCTTCTTTATCGTTCCTTCTCTTCTTTATCGTTCCTTCTCTTCTTTATCGGCCTTCTTCTCTTCTTTATCGTTCCTTCTCTTCTTTATCGTTCCTTCTCTTCTTTATCGGCCCTTCTCTTCTTTATCGTTCCTTCTCTTCTTTATCGTTCCTTCTCTTCTTTATCGGTCCTTCTCCTCTTTATCGTTCCTGCTCTTCTTTATCGGTCCTTCTCTTCTTTATCGTTCCTTCTCTTCTTTATCGTTCCTTCTCTTCTTTATCGTTCCTTCTCTTCTTTATCGGCCCTTCTTCTTTATCATTCCTGCTCTTCTTTATCCTTCTCTTCTTTATCGTTCCTTCTTTCTTTATCTTCCTTTCTTCTTTATCGTTCCTTCTCTTCTTTATCGTTCCTTCTCTTCTTTATCGTTCCTTCTCTTCTTTATCGTTCCTTCTCTTCTTTATCGTTCCTTCTCTTCTTTATCGTTCCTTCTCTTCTTTATCATTCCTTCTCTTCTTTACCATTCCTTCTCTTCTCTTTCTTCTATCTTTATCGTTCCTTCTCTTCTTTATCGGTCCTTCTCTTCTTTATCGTTCCTTCTCTTCTTTATCGTTCCTTCTCTTCTTTATCGTTCCTTCTCTTCTTTATCGTTCCTTCTCTTCTTTATCGTTCCTTCTCTTCTCTACCGGTTCTTCACTTCTCTACCGGTCATTCTCTTCTTTATCGTTCCTTCTCTTCTTTATCGTTCCTTCTCTTCTCTACCGTTCCTTCTCTTCTTTATCGTTCCTTCTACTCTTTATCGTTCCTTCTCTTCTTTATCGGTCCTTCTCTTCTTTATCGTTCCTTCTCTTCTTTATCGTTCCTTCTCTTCTTTATCGTTCCTTCTCTTCTTTATCGTTCCTTCTCTTCTTTACCATTCCTTCTCTTCTCTACCGGTTCTTCACTTCTCTCTTCTTTACCGGTCAATCTCTTCTCTTCTTTATCGGCCCTCTCTTCTCTTCTTCTATCCGTTCCTTCTCTTCCTCTTTATCTTCTTCTTTATCTTCTTCTCTTCTTTATCGTTCCTTCTCTTCTATACCATTCCTGCTCTTCTATACCATTCCTTCTCTTCTCTATCGGTTCTTCACTTCTCTATCCGGTCATTCTCTTCTTTATCGTTCCTTCTCTTCTTTATTGTTCCTTCTCTTCTCTTTCCTTCTCTCCTTTATCGTTTCCTTCTCTTCTTTATCGTTCCTTCTCTTCTCTACCAGTTCTCTTCTCTTCTCTACCGGACCTTCTCTTCTCTTCTCTACCGGTTCTTCACTTCTCTACCGGTCATTCTCTTCTCTACCGTTCCTTCACTTCTTTATCGTTCCTTCTCTTCTCTACCGTTCCTTCTCTTCTTTATCGTTCCTTCTCTTCTTTATCATTCCTTCTCTTCTCTACCGTTCCTTCTCTTCTTTATCGTTCCTTCTCTTCTTTATCGTTCATTCTCTTCTTTTACTTCTTTCTTTATCATTTCCTTCTCTTCTTTCTTTATCGTTCCTTCTCTTCTTTATCGGTCTCTTCTTTCTTCTCTTCTTTATCGTTCCTTCTCTTCTTTATCGTTCCTTCTCTTCTTTATCGTTCCTTCTCTTCTATACCATTCCTTCTCTTCTCTACCATTCCTTCTCTTCTCTACCGGTTCTTCACTTCTCTCTTCTTTATCGGTCATTCTCTTCTTTATCGTTCCTTCTCTACTTTATTGTTCCTTCTCTTCTTTATCGTTCCTTCTCTTCTTTATCGTTCCTTCTCTTCTCTTTATCGTTCCTTCTCTTCTTTATCATTCCTTCTCTTCTTTATCGTTCCTTCTCTTCTCCTCTTTTCTCTTCTTTATCGTTTCTCTTCTCTTTCTTTATCGTTCCTTCCTTCTCTTCTTTATCCTCCTTTATCTCTCCTCTTTATCGTTCCTTCTCTTCTTTATCGTTCCTTCTATTCTTTATCGTTCCTTCACTTCTTCTCTTCTTTACCGGTTCTTCTCTTCTCTTTCTCTTCTCTTCTTTACCCTTCTCTTCTTTATCGTTCCTTCTCTTCTTTATCGTTCTCCACTTCTCTATCGTTCTTCTCTTCTTTATCGGCCCTTCTCTTCTTTATCGTTCCTTCTCTTCTTTATCGTTCCTTCTCTTTTTATCGTCCTTCTTCTTTCTTTATCGTTCCTTCTCTTCTTTATCGTTCCTTCTCTTCTTTATCGTTTCTTCTTTATCGTTCTTCTCTTCTTTATCGTTCATTTCTCTTTCTTTATCGGTCCTCTTCTTTATCGTTCCTTCTCTTCTTTATCGTTCCTTCTCCTTCTCTTCTATACCATTCCTTCTCTTCTCTACCGGTTCTTCTTTATCGTTCCTTCTCTTCTTTACTTCTCTTCTTTACCGGTCATTCTCTTCTTTATCGTTCCTTCTCTACTTTATTGTTCCTTCTCTTCTTTATTGTTCCTTCTCTTCTTTATCGTTCCTTCTCTTCTATACCATTCCTTCTCTTCTCTTCCTTCTCTTCTCTACCGTTCTTCTTCTCTACCGGTCATTCTCTTCTTTATCGTTCCTTCTCTACTTTATTGTTCCTTCTCTTCTTTATCGTTCCTTCTCTTCTTTATCGTTCCTTCTCTTCTTTATCGTTCCTTCTCTTCTTTATCGGTTTATCTCTTCTCTTCTTTATCTCCTTCTCTTCTTCTTCTTTATCGTTCCTTCTCTTCTTTATCGTTCCTTCTCTTCTTTATCGTTCTCTTCTTCTCTTCTTCTTTATCGGTCCTTCTCTTCTCTACCGGTCCTTCTCTTCTTTATCGTTCCTTCTCTTCTTTATCGTTCCTTCTCTTCTTTATCGGCCCTTCTCTTCTTTATCGTTCCTTCTTCTTTATCGTTTCCTTCTATCGTTCCTTCTCTTCTTTATCGTTCCTTCTCTTCTTTATCGTTCCTTCTCTTCTTTATCGTTCCTTCTCTTCTCTTCTCTTCTTTATCGGCCTTCTTTCTCTTCTTCTACCGGTTCTTCACTTCTCTACTGGTCATTCTCTTCTTCTCCTTCTCTCTTCTTCTTCTCTTCTTTATCGGTCCTTCTTTATCATTCCTTCTCTTCTTTATCGGCCCTTCTCTTCTTTATCGTTCCTTCTCTTCTTTATCGTTCCTTCTCTTCTTTATCGTTCTCTTCTTTATCTTCTCCATTCCTTCTCTTCTTCTATACCATTCCTTCTCTTCTTTTCTTCATCTCTATTCCTTCTCTTCTTTATCGTTCCTTCTCTTCTTTATCGTTCTTCTCCTTCTTCTCTTCTCTTTTCTCTTCTATCGTTCCTTCTCTTCTTTATCGTTCCTTCTCTTCTTTACCGGTCCTTCTCTTCTTTATCGTTCCTTCTCTTCTTTATCGTTCCTTCTCTTCTTTCTCTTCTTTATCGTTCTTCTCTTCTTTATCGTTCCTTCTCTTCTTTATCGGTCCTTCTCTTCTTTATCGTTCCTTCTCTTCTCTACCGGTCCTTCTCTTCTCTACCGGCCCTTCTCTTCTCTTCTCTTCCTTCTCTTCTACCGGCCCTTCTCTTCTCTACCGGTTCTTCTCTTCTCTACCGGTCCTTCTCTTCTCTACGGTCCTTCTCTTCTCAACCGGTCCTTCTCTTTTTATCGTTCTCTACCGGTCCTTCTCTTCTCTACCGGTCCTTCTCTTTTCTTCACTACCGGTCCTTCTCTTCTCTACCGGTCCGTCTCTTCTTTACAGTAAACGAACACATTGGCTGCTGGTGATCTCTTACATCAAAAATGATGTGTCCATGACCACTCAAAAGCATGTGCCAAAGCTCCTTAAAGGCACAATCTGTAATTTGTTTGTCAGCCTAAAGGCAGGCCCACCAGTTGGGGGCTCACCCATTGAACAGTTGTAAATATCGCAGATTGCACCTTTAATAAATTCCCTCTTCTTTAGTATTTCTTCCTGGCCACACATAACCCCTCATGTCTTTTAGATTGTGTCTATGGTGGACCCTGCCTCTTCTCTCTGATGATATCTGAAGCAGATTTACTCTCTCTTCTCATGCAAACTCCCTCTTCTTTATCTGGAGGGGGTTGATGGGTGGAATCTGCAACCCTCCAGCTGCCAAGACACACATACAAACACACGAGCACCCACACTATGGTGCACACGAACAAACACACACACATGCACCTTCTCTTCTTTACACACACACATCGTTCCTTCTCTTCTTTTATTCGTTCACACACACACACACACACACACACACACACACACACCTGTGCTGAGCCCAGACCTCTGTGTGCTCCAGGTCCAAACCCCAGGAGAGGAGGCTGTCTGGGGGGACCAGAGAGGCCTGGCCCTCTGTCTGCCTTCTGATCCACTACATCCAGGGGCTCAGGTACTGCAGTTTACCCTGCACACTGCTGCTGCCCACATAAACACACACACCCTAATACCCTCTGAGCCCTGTGAACACCCCAACCTCAATACCTCCTCTCCCGTCTCTCTGCACCCCACCACTAAACCCTAATACCCTCTGAGCCCTGTGAACACCCCAACCTCAATACCTCCTCTCCCGTCTCTCTGCACCCCACCACTAAACCCTAATACCCTCTGAGCCCTGTGAACACCCCAACCTCAATACCTCCTCTCCCGTCTCTCTGCACCCCACCACTAAACCCTAATACCCTCTGAGCCTGTGAACACCCCAACCTCAATACCCCTCTCCTGCACCCCACCACTAAACCCTAATACCCTCTGAGCCCTGCTCTGACCCCATCACTAAACCCTAATACCCTCTGAGCCCTGTGAACACCCCAACCTCAATACCTCCTCTCCCGTCTCTCTGCACCCCACCACTAAACCCTAATACCCTCTGAGCCTGTGAACACCCCAACCTCAATACCCCCTCTCCCGTCTCTCTGCACCCCATCACTAAACCCAAATACCCTCTGAGCCCTGTGAACATCCCAACCTCAATACCTCCTCTACCGTCTCTCCACACCCCACCCATATTTCACGCCTCCTTTGGGATAATCCTGGTATCTGGGAGTCAGCAGACAGAAGGGGGTGCGGTTGTCTGGAAGGGTAGCATTGGCCAACCCCCCTTCCTTCTCCCCACCTTCCCACCACCACCGCTCCAGCCCTCCACAAAACAACCCCTTCTCACCCTCTCATCCCTGTCCGGCTGCGTAGAGGAGGCTGAAATTACAGTCAGACAAGCTCCAAATCTCCCTCCATTCTCCACACATGCCAGAGAGAGGGAGAAAGAATAACAGGCCTTAACTGTCCGTCCCCGACCCTGCCTGTCTCTGTCTGCCAAGACCCTACCCAGACAACAGATCATTACTGCTAGTAAAGAGGGAGAGGGAGGGAGGGAGGTAAAGGAGGAATAACTCTGGACGGGGCGGTGAAGAGCGATAGAGGGCAGTGGGAACAAAGTGTGGGAAAGAAAAGTAGAAATAAAATACAGAATGAAAGAGAAGGAAAAAGAAATGGAGAGAGGAATTTGAGCATAATTACTGTGAATGTAAGAATGTGAGTACTCTGATCCAGTGTTGAGCAGGAGCACTGTACAGAGATATATTTACACCTGTGAGGAGGAGAACAAGGAAAAACAGCCATGGCCAGGGCTGGTCTAGGATCAGTTTACCCTTTCTAGGTCATAATCAATAAAAATGATATGGACAGGTGGGTCCTGATACTGGATCAGCACTCCTACTCTGAGACCCTTTATTTTTGTAGTCAGTGTATGCAATCCCTGCAGGAATTGAACCCATGACCTCAGGATGCTAGTGCCACACTCCTACCATCTGAGCCACACAGGACCACAGGATGAGAGGGAAGTGACAAAATGGTGATGAGAAGGAGTTGGACATAGAGGAGAGAGAGGTTAAAACAGGACACAATTTTGCAAGCATGAATATACCGCAGATGACACTACATAGATGTTATTCATCACTGCAAAAGTGCCCTCTTCTGCCTAAATCCTGATCTGGGACCCCGTTAGAATATTTAAGAAATGCATCGTTACTTTCTCAGTTCATTGAGGTCAGCTCAGATCTATAAGTGATTGGATAGGTTTAGTTCATTGAGGTAAGCTCAGCTCTATAAGTGATTGGATAGGTTTAGTTCCTTGAGGTAAGCACAGCTCTATAAGTGATTGGATAGGTTTAGTTCCTTGAGGTAAGCACAGCTCTATAAGTGATTGGATAGGTTTAGTTCCTTGAGGTAAGCACAGCTCTATAAGTGATTGGATAGGTTTAGTTCCTTGAGGTAAGCACAGCTCTATAAGTGATTGGATAGGTTTAGTTCGAGGTGACTCTAGGTAAGCACAGCTCTATAAGTGATTGGATAGGTTTAGTTCCTTGAGGTAAGCACAGCTCTATAAGTGATTGGATAGGTTTAGTTCCTTGAGGTAAGCACAGCTCTATAAGTGATTGGATAGGTTTAGTTCCTTGAGGTAAGCACAGCTCTATAAGTGATTGGATAGGTTTAGTTCCTTGAGGTAAGCACAGCTCTATAAGTGATTGGATAGGTTTAGTTCCTTGAGGTAAGCACAGCTCTATAAGTGATTCGATAAGTTTAGTTCCTTGAGGTAAGCACAGCTCTATAAGTGATTGGATAGGTTTAGTTCCTTGAGGTAAGCACATCTCTATAAGTGATTGGATAAGTTTAGTTCCTTGAGGTAAGCACAGCTCTATAAGTGATTGGATAGGTTTAGTTCATTGAGGTAAGCACAGCTCTATAAGTGATTGGATAGGTTTAGTTCCTTGAGGCAAGCACAGCTCTATAAGTGATTGGATAGGTTTAGTTCATTGAGGTAAGCACAGCTCTATAAGTGATTGGATAGGTTTAGTTCCTTGAGGTAAGCACAGCTCTATAAGTGATTTGATAGGTGTGAGGTAGGTTACCACCCTATTACTTTTACCAATTCAAACAATTCATATCTGTGTTAACTTCAACACGGTACTGTAGGAGGGAAGGATGCACTTCTGAAGTATTAGAACAGGGCCAAGGACAAGCTTTCCCCACACTGTGCTTCCCAAATGACACCCTATTCCTTATGTAGTGCACTACTTTTGATCAGGGCCCATATATGGCTCTGGACAAAAGTAATCCACTATGTAGGGAATAGGGTGCATTTGGGAAACATCCCAACTCTCAGGAAAACAACATCGTAACCAAACCAGTCTGGCAGCACCGCCATCTATGTTCAGGACCATTCTCTATCCACAACACAGGGTTCACACACCTGGCATCACGCTATACCCTCCCGGCCCTCTCACTAGACCATGCAACAGCCACACTTAGTCTTTTCTAGTCGGATGCATCGCTTATGGTGCTCCAAAGCAGTTCTGTCATGGCCCAAGCAGCTCTTGGAGAGAGGGGGAGGATGGAGATTGGGAGGAAGGGATAGAGAGACAGAGAGAGATAAATGAGAGATAGCAGGGTGAAATAGAAAGAGAGAGAAAGAGGAGGGAAGAGAAAGGAAGAGAGTTAGAGAAAGAGAGAGAGGGTGAGAGAGAGAGAGAGAGAGAGAGAGAGAGAGAGAGAGAGAGAGAGCACAGTGAGGAGAGTAAAGGCCCTAACAGAGAGTCTGCCTGGACCCTGTGCGTGAGTCAACAGATGTGTTTTTTAGATGCTATCTCATCGTCCGTAAACAAACTTGACTCAGAACAGGCTGTGGCCGAGCCTCCGGTACACAGAACATTGTGATTCCTCTCCTAGATTCTAAACAGTTTTAACCCCCCACCTGGCTTACGTCACTCGCTCCCTCTCTCTCTCTCTCTCTCTCTCTCTCTCTCTCTTTCTCTCTCACTCATAGTATCTCTCTCACTCATAGTATCTCTCTCTCTCTCTCTCTGTCTCTCTCTGTCTCTCACACTCACAGTATCTCTCTCACACTCACAGTATCTCTCTCTGTCTCCCTCTCTCACACTCACAGTATCTATCACACTCACAGTATCTCTCACACTCACAGTATCTCTCTCTCTCTCTGTCTCCCTCTCTCTCACACTCACAGTATATCTCTCTCTGTCTCTCTCTCTCACACACTCACAGTATCTCTCTCTCTGTCTCTCTCTCTGTCTCCCTCTCTCACACTCACAGTATCTCTCTCGCTCTCTCTTTCGCTCTCTCTCTCTCTCCCTCTCTCTCTCTCTCTCTGTCTCTCTCTGTCTCTCTCTCTCTCTCTCTCTCTCTCTCTCTGTCTCGACATCTCTCACACACATTCACTAGCTTTTTCTCTCCCCCTCTCTCTATTTCTCTCTCTCTCTCTACACTTGTCTCCATTACCCCTTAATTTGTACGGTAATTAGACATCTTGTCTTTGCATTATCATTATCATATTATCATCTATGTCTCTCACTGCTTGTCTCTTTGTGATGACCAGAAACCAACTGGCACCACATCACACACGCTCCCCTATCATATCCCTCTTTTCTCTTCATCCCTCTCTTCCCTCTCCACCTCCTTCCCCCCTCTCCATCTCTCCCTACATCTCCTTGGCAAAAGACCAGTCCTGCCTCAGCTCATCCGTACCCAAACCATACTTTTCAAATACAAAATGTTCTTTGGAAAGTATTGCATATATTTCTATGTAAATATACATATAAATATACATACTGTATGTATACATTTAAATACACATGAATACAGTATGCATATACAATTACATACATAAGCATGATATAAACCATATGGTGTGTAAACATCCTTTTCCCTTCCACTTGGAATGCCAACCTACACTTTAAGAAAAAAGGGTGATATCTAGAATTAAAATTGTTCTTCAGCTGTCCTCATAGGACAACCCTTTTTGGTTCCAAGTAGAACCCTTTTAGGTTCCATGTAGGACTCTTTCCACAGCGGGATCTACATGAAACCCAAAAGGTTTCTACGTGAAACCAAAAATAGTTATCCTATGGGGACAACCCAAGAACCTTTGTGGAACCCTTTTTTCTAAGAGTGTAGAACACTGACTTCAAGACTGCTCACTATATAAGGTTCTGCTGAGACAGGTAGATGTTATTCCATGTTACCTATGTTTGAGATCATAGTGCGGGAAGTTGGTACAGAATGCCATTCAACTGTTAGCTACTCTCATGCTCCACACATCTACAGTCATTTTACACTATGAGATCTGTGTCAGGAATACCACGGGGTAAATGGCCAATCCAATCCATCAAACTAGTTGCCAAAACTGGGTTGTGTTTTTATTAGGGTGTGTATTTTCAAACGCTTTGCAACTGATAACAAAAATGTGTGTTTTTTATTGGTAGTCCCTTTCTGTTTTCTTCCGTTTGGTGCCTAATGAACACGGCCCTGTTTGCCTGATGCTAAAAGCTTGTGTTTCTTGGACAGGTTCCGTTTTAAGGGGTCCATATGTAACAGTGATTGATTACACTCCCTGCAAGACATTTCTCGCTTATTACGTTTTAAGTTTACTGTAATCATCCATTTCTTTGGAAGTCAGATTCCTCCAAACACATTCTTCCCCCAACACCTTTCTCCTGTTACTCCATTGTTACAGTACAAGTTGTTCCATGGGAGTCTGCATGCAATGTTTACTGTCTATGTGGCTCAGTTGTGGCTCGGTTCGAACGACAACAATTCCTCAGCTTCCCATCTGAGATGAATCAACTACTGAACTCAGCACTAAAATGTCCTCTGCAGTCATTATTGTGAAGTGATTTACGTCGATGTCTCTTTCCCCAATGAAGAAAAGGTGTCTGCATGTGTTTCTGAGCAGCGTTGCTGACTAACTACTTGGAGAGGATTAGAACATATTAGACCATTTTGCAACATAAAGACATTCCTATGTGGGTGTGTGGTGCGTGTGTGTGTGTCGTATTGTGCAGTTTAGAGGAGTCAAAAAGTCCACAGTCAGCAGGGTCATATAGCAGGACTCAGCTCTTTCAATTTCCCTCACCTCTCCATCAAACCGGGAATCATGATATGAAAGACACAAGAGGGGGAGAGAGACACAAGTACCATGTTCACATTACTGAGTTGAGCCAAGCGGCACTGAGCTGGCCTGTTTACACATCCACCATACAGATGGAGGATCTTCATTTGAGCCAGTTTGCTTCAGCAGAAAAAAAATCATGCAGCAACAGGAAATGTGAATTATTATGTGGATTATGCCTTTTAAACCTTAAATAAACTCCAAGTTTGCATTTCCTGCTCCGCAGGAAAATTCTGAGCAAGACAAGAGTGATCAGTTGAAGATGCTACATCTGTAATTGCTGTACCATCCTGGAAAGGACCATGTGAAAGGAACATGTTGGAGCCAACACCGTATGGTTTGAACATGTGAAAGGAACATGTTGGAGCCAGGACCGTATGGTTTGATCATGTGAAAGGAACATGTTGGAGCCAACACCGTGGTTTGATGGTTTGATAATGGTTTGAATGTGAAAGGAACATGTTGGAGCCAATACCATATGGTTTGATAATGTGAAAGGAACATGTTGGAGCCAACACCATATGGTTTGATCATGTGAAAGTAACATGTTGGAGCCAACACCGTATGGTTTGAACATGTGAAAGGAACATGTTGGAGCCAGGACCATATGGTTTGACCATGTGAAAGGAACATGTTGGAGCCAATACCATATGGTTTGATAATGTGAAAGGAACATGTTGGAGCCAATACCATATGGTTTGATAATGTGAAAGGAACATGTTGGAGCCAACACCGTATGGTTTGATAATGTGAAAGGAACATGTTGGAGCCAACACCATATGGTTTGATAATGTGAAAGGAACATGTTGGAGCCAACACCATATGGTTTGATCATGTGAAAGTAAAATGTTGGAGCCAATACCATATGGTTTGATCATGTGAAAGTATCATGTTGGAGCCAACACCGTATGGTTTGATAATGTGAAAGGAACATGTTGGAGCCAACACCATATGGTTTGATAATGTGAAAGGAACATGTTGGAGCCAGGACCGTATGGTTTGGTCATGTGAAAGGAACATGTTGGAGCCAACACCGTATGGTTTGATCATGTGAAAGGAACATGTTGGAGCCAGGACCATATGGTTTGATCATGTGAAAGGAACATGTTGGAGCCAGGACCATATGGATTTATCATGTGAAAGGAACATGTTGGAGCCAGGACCATATGGTTTGATCATGTGAAAGGAACATGTTGGAGCCAACACCATATGGTTTGATCATGTGAAAGGAACATGTTGGAGCCAACAACGTATGGTTTGGTCATGTGAAAGGAACATGTTGGAGCCAACACCATACGGTTTGATAATGTGAAAGGAACATGTTGGAGCCAACACCATATGGTTTGATCATGTGAAAGGAACATGTTGGAGCCAGCACCGTATGGTTTGGTCATGTGAAAGGAACATGTTGGAGCCAGGACCATATGGTTTGAACATGTGAGAGGAACATGTTGGAGCCAGGACCGTATGGTTTGATCATGTGAAAGGAACATGTTGGAGCCAATACCATATGGTTTGATAATGTGAAAGGAACATGTTGGAGCCAATACCATATGGTTTGATAATGTGAAAGGAACATGTTGGAGCCAACACCGTATGGTTTGATAATGTGAAAGGAACATGTTGGAGCCAACACCATATGGTTTGATAATGTGAAAGGAACATGTTGGAGCCAACACCATATGGTTTGATCATGTGAAAGTAACATGTTGGAGCCAATACCATATGGTTTGATCATGTGAAAGTAACATGTTGGAGCCAACACCGTATGGTTTGATAATGTGAAAGGAACATGTTGGAGCCAACACCGTATGGTTTGATAATGTGAAAGGAACATGTTGGAGCCAGGACCGTATGGTTTGGTCATGTGAAAGGAACATGTTGGAGCCAACACCATATGGTTTGATCATGTGAAAGGAACATGTTGGAGCCAGGACCATATGGTTTGATCATGTGAAAGGAACATGTTGGAGCCAGGACCATATGGATTGATCATGTGAAAGGAACATGTTGGAGCCAGGACCATATGGTTTGATCATGTGAAAGGAACATGTTGGAGCCAACACCATATGGTTTGATCATGTGAAAGGAACATGTTGGAGCCAGCACCGTATGGTTTGGTCATGTGAAAGGAACATGTTGGAGCCAACAACGTATGGTTTGGTCATGTGAAAGGAACATGTTGGAGCCAACAACGTATGGTTTGGTCATTTGAAATGAACATGTTGGAGCCAGGACCATATGGTTTGGTCATGTGAAAGGAACATGTTGGAGCCAACACCGTATGGTTTGATAATGTGAAAGGAACATGTTGGAGCCAACACCGTATGGTTTGATAATGTGAAAGGAACATGTTGGAGCCAACACCGTATGGTTTGATAATGTGAAAGGAACATGTTGGAGCCAACACCGTATGGTTTGATAATGTGAAAGGAACATGTTGGAGCCAACACCATATGGTTTGATAATGTGAAAGGAACATGTTGGAGCCAACACCATATGGTTTGATCATGTGAAAGTAAAATGTTGGAGCCAATACCATATGGTTTGATCATGTGAAAGTATCATGTTGGAGCCAACACCGTATGGTTTGATAATGTGAAAGGAACATGTTGGAGCCAACACCATATGGTTTGATAATGTGAAAGGAACATGTTGGAGCCAGGACCGTATGGTTTGGTCATGTGAAAGGAACATGTTGGAGCCAACACCGTATGGTTTGATCATGTGAAAGGAACATGTTGGAGCCAGGACCATATGGTTTGATCATGTGAAAGGAACATGTTGGAGCCAGGACCATATGGATTTATCATGTGAAAGGAACATGTTGGAGCCAGGACCATATGGTTTGATCATGTGAAAGGAACATGTTGGAGCCAACACCATATGGTTTGATCATGTGAAAGGAACATGTTGGAGCAAACAACGTATGGTTTGGTCATGTGAAAGGAACATGTTGGAGCCAACACCATACGGTTTGATAATGTGAAAGGAACATGTTGGAGCCAACACCATATGGTTTGATCATGTGAAAGGAACATGTTGGAGCCAGCACCGTATGGTTTGGTCATGTGAATGGAACATGTTGGAGCCAGGACCATATGGTTTGAACATGTGAGAGGAACATGTTGGAGCCAGGACCGTATGGTTTGATCATGTGAAAGGAACATGTTGGAGCCAACACCGTATGGTTTGATAATGTGAAAGGAACATGTTGGAGCCAGGACCATATGGTTTGACCATGTGAAAGGAACATGTTGGAGCCAATACCATATGGTTTGATAATGTGAAAGGAACATGTTGGAGCCAATACCATATGGTTTGATAATGTGAAAGGAACATGTTGGAGCCAACACCGTATGGTTTGATAATGTGAAAGGAACATGTTGGAGCCAACACCATATGGTTTGATAATGTGAAAGGAACATGTTGGAGCCAACACCATATGGTTTGATCATGTGAAAGTAACATGTTGGAGCCAATACCATATGGTTTGATCATGTGAAAGTAACATGTTGGAGCCAACACCGTATGGTTTGATAATGTGAAAGGAACATGTTGGAGCCAACACCGTATGGTTTGATAATGTGAAAGGAACATGTTGGAGCCAGGACCGTATGGTTTGGTCATGTGAAAGGAACATGTTGGAGCCAACACCATATGGTTTGATCATGTGAAAGGAACATGTTGGAGCCAGGACCATATGGTTTGATCATGTGAAAGGAACATGTTGGAGCCAGGACCATATGGATTGATCATGTGAAAGGAACATGTTGGAGCCAGGACCATATGGTTTGATCATGTGAAAGGAACATGTTGGAGACAACACCATATGGTTTGATCATGTGAAAGGAACATGTTGGAGCCAACAACGTATGGTTTGGTCATGTGAAAGGAACATGTTGGAGCCAACACCATACGGTTTGATAATGTGAAAGGAACATGTTGGAGCCAACACCATATGGTTTGATCATGTGAAAGGAACATGTTGGAGCCAGCACCGTATGGTTTGGTCATGTGAAAGGAACATGTTGGAGCCAACAACGTATGGTTTGGTCATGTGAAAGGAACATGTTGGAGCCAACAACATATGGTTTGGTCATTTGAAATGAACATGTTGGAGCCAGGACCATATGGTTTGGTCATGTGAAAGGAACATGTTGGAGCCAACACCGTATGGTTTGATAATGTGAAAGGAACATGTTGGAGCCAACACCGTATGGTTTGATAATGTGAAAGGAACATGTTGGAGCCAACAACGTATGGTTTGATAATGTGAAAGGAACATGTTGGAGCCAACACCGTATGGTTTGATAATGTGAAAGGAACATGTTGGAGCCAACACCATATGGTTTGATAATGTGAAAGGAACATGTTGGAGCCAACACCATATGGTTTGATCATGTGAAAGTAAAATGTTGGAGCCAATACCATATGGTTTGATCATGTGAAAGGAACATGTTGGAGCCAACAACGTATGGTTTGGTCATGTGAAAGGAACATGTTGGAGCCAACACCATACGGTTTGATAATGTGAAAGGAACATGTTGGAGCGAACACCATATGGTTTGATCATGTGAAAGGAACATGTTGGAGCCAGCACCGTATGGTTTGGTCATGTGAATGGAACATGTTGGAGCCAGGACCATATGGTTTGAACATGTGAGAGGAACATGTTGGAGCCAGGACCGTATGGTTTGATCATGTGAAAGGAACATGTTGGAGCCAACACCGTATGGTTTGATAATGTGAAAGGAACATGTTGGAGCCAGGACCATATGGTTTGACCATGTGAAAGGAACATGTTGGAGCCAATACCATATGGTTTGATAATGTGAAAGGAACATGTTGGAGCCAATACCATATGGTTTGATAATGTGAAAGGAACATGTTGGAGCCAACACCGTATGGTTTGATAATGTGAAAGGAACATGTTGGAGCCAACACCATATGGTTTGATAATGTGAAAGGAACATGTTGGAGCCAACACCATATGGTTTGATCATGTGAAAGTAACATGTTGGAGCCAATACCATATGGTTTGATCATGTGAAAGTAACATGTTGGAGCCAACACCGTATGGTTTGATAATGTGAAAGGAACATGTTGGAGCCAACACCGTATGGTTTGATAATGTGAAAGGAACATGTTGGAGCCAGGACCGTATGGTTTGGTCATGTGAAAGGAACATGTTGGAGCCAACACCATATGGTTTGATCATGTGAAAGGAACATGTTGGAGCCAGGACCATATGGTTTGATCATGTGAAAGGAACATGTTGGAGCCAGGACCATATGGATTGATCATGTGAAAGGAACATGTTGGAGCCAGGACCATATGGTTTGATCATGTGAAAGGAACATGTTGGAGCCAACACCATATGGTTTGATCATGTGAAAGGAACATGTTGGAGCCAACAACGTATGGTTTGGTCATGTGAAAGGAACATGTTGGAGCCAACACCATACGGTTTGATAATGTGAAAGGAACATGTTGGAGCCAACACCATATGGTTTGATCATGTGAAAGGAACATGTTGGAGCCAGCACCGTATGGTTTGGTCATGTGAAAGGAACATGTTGGAGCCAACACCGTATGGTTTGATAATGTGAAAGGAACATGTTGGAGCCAACACCGTATGGTTTGATAATGTGAAAGGAACATGTTGGAGCCAACACCGTATGGTTTGATAATGTGAAAGGAACATGTTGGAGCCAACACCGTATGGTTTGATCATGTGAAAGGAACATGTTGGAGCCAACACCGTATGGTTTTATAATGTGAAAGGAACATGTTGGAGCCAACACCGTATAGTTTGATAATGTGAAAGGAACATGTTGGAGCCAACACCATATGGTTTGATCATGTGAAAGGAACATGTTGGAGCCAACACCATATGGTTTGATCATGTGAAAGGAACATGTTGGAGCCAGGACCATATGGTTTGATCATGTGAAAGGAACATGTTGGAGCCAGCACCGTATGGTTTGATAATGTGAAAGGAACATGTTGGAGCCAACACCGTATAGTTTGATAATGTGAAAGGAACATGTTGGAGCCAACACCATATGGTTTGATCATGTGAAAGGAACATGTTGGAGCCAACACCATATAGTTTGATCATGTGAAAGGAACATGTTGGAGCCAGGACCATATGGTTTGATCATGTGAAAGGAACATGTTGGAGCCAGCACCGTATGGTTTGATAATGTGAAAGGAACATGTTGGAGCCAGGACCATATGGTTTGATCATGTGAAAGGAACATGTTGGAGCCAACACCATATGGTTTGATCATGTGAAAGGAACATGTTGGAGCCAGCACCGTATGGTTTGGTCATGTGAAAGGAACATGTTGGAGCCAACAACGTATGGTTTGGTCATGTGAAAGGAACATGTTGGAGCCAATACCATATGGTTTGGTCATTTGAAATGAACATGTTGGAGCCAGGACCATATGGTTTGGTCATGTGAAAGGAACATGTTGGAGCCAACACCGTATGGTTTGATAATGTGAAAGGAACATGTTGGAGCCAACACCGTATGGTTTGATAATGTGAAAGGAACATGTTGGAGCCAACACCGTATGGTTTGATAATGTGAAAGGAACATGTTGGAGCCAACACCGTATGGTTTGATAATGTGAAAGGAACATGTTGGAGCCAACACCATATGGTTTGATAATGTGAAAGGAACATGTTGGAGCCAACACCATATGGTTTGATCATGTGAAAGGAACATGTTGGAGCCAGCACCGTATGGTTTGGTCATGTGAATGGAACATGTTGGAGCCAGGACCATATGGTTTGAACATGTGAGAGGAACATGTTGGAGCCAGGACCGTATGGTTTGATCATGTGAAAGGAACATGTTGGAGCCAACACCGTATGGTTTGATAATGTGAAAGGAACATGTTGGAGCCAGGACCATATGGTTTGACCATGTGAAAGGAACATGTTGGAGCCAATACCATATGGTTTGATAATGTGAAAGGAACATGTTGGAGCCAATACCATATGGTTTGATAATGTGAAAGGAACATGTTGGAGCCAACACCGTATGGTTTGATAATGTGAAAGGAACATGTTGGAGCCAACACCATATGGTTTGATAATGTGAAAGGAACATGTTGGAGCCAACACCATATGGTTTGATCATGTGAAAGTAACATGTTGGAGCCAATACCATATGGTTTGATCATGTGAAAGTAACATGTTGGAGCCAACACCGTATGGTTTGATAATGTGAAAGGAACATGTTGGAGCCAACACCGTATGGTTTGATAATGTGAAAGGAACATGTTGGAGCCAGGACCGTATGGTTTGGTCATGTGAAAGGAACATGTTGGAGCCAACACCATATGGTTTGATCATGTGAAAGGAACATGTTGGAGCCAGGACCATATGGTTTGATCATGTGAAAGGAACATGTTGGAGCCAGGACCATATGGATTGATCATGTGAAAGGAACATGTTGGAGCCAGGACCATATGGTTTGATCATGTGAAAGGAACATGTTGGAGCCAACACCATATGGTTTGATCATGTGAAAGGAACATGTTGGAGCCAACAACGTATGGTTTGGTCATGTGAAAGGAACATGTTGGAGCCAACACCATACGGTTTGATAATGTGAAAGGAACATGTTGGAGCCAACACCATATGGTTTGATCATGTGAAAGGAACATGTTGGAGCCAGCACCGTATGGTTTGGTCATGTGAAAGGAACATGTTGGAGCCAACAACGTATGGTTTGGTCATGTGAAAGGAACATGTTGGAGCCAACAACGTATGGTTTGGTCATTTGAAATGAACATGTTGGAGCCAGGACCATATGGTTTGGTCATGTGAAAGGAACATGTTGGAGCCAACACCGTATGGTTTGATAATGTGAAAGGAACATGTTGGAGCCAACACCGTATGGTTTGATAATGTGAAAGGAACATGTTGGAGCCAACACCGTATGGTTTGATAATGTGAAAGGAACATGTTGGAGCCAACACCGTATGGTTTGATCATGTGAAAGGAACATGTTGGAGCCAACACCGTATGGTTTTATAATGTGAAAGGAACATGTTGGAGCCAACACCGTATAGTTTGATAATGTGAAAGGAACATGTTGGAGCCAACACCATATGGTTTGATCATGTGAAAGGAACATGTTGGAGCCAACACCATATGGTTTGATCATGTGAAAGGAACATGTTGGAGCCAGGACCATATGGTTTGATCATGTGAAAGGAACATGTTGGAGCCAGCACCGTATGGTTTGATAATGTGAAAGGAACATGTTGGAGCCAACACCGTATAGTTTGATAATGTGAAAGGAACATGTTGGAGCCAACACCATATGGTTTGATCATGTGAAAGGAACATGTTGGAGCCAACACCATATAGTTTGATCATGTGAAAGGAACATGTTGGAGCCAGGACCATATGGTTTGATCATGTGAAAGGAACATGTTGGAGCCAGGACCATATGGTTTGATCATGTGAAAGGAACATGTTGGAGCCAGCACCGTATGGTTTGATAATGTGAAAGGAACATGTTGGAGCCAGGACCATATGGTTTGATCATGTGAAAGGAACATGTTGGAGCCAACACCGTATGGTTTGATCATGTGAAAGGAACATGTTGGAGCCAACACCGTATGGTTTGATCATGTGAAAGGAACATGTTGGAGCCAGGACCATATGGTTTGATCATGTGAAAGGAACATGTTGGAGCCAGGACCATATGGTTTGATCATGTGAAAGGAACATGTTGGAGCCAGGACCATATGGTTTGATCATGTGAAAGGAACATGTTGGAGCCAACACCATATGGTTTGATCATGTGAAAGGAACATGTTGGAGCCAACACCGTATGGTTTGATAATGTGAAAGGAACATGTTGGAGCCAACACCGCGTGGTTTGATAATGTGAAAGGAACATGTTGGAGCCAACACCATATGGTTTGATCATGTGAAAGGAACATGTTGGAGCCAGGACCATATGGTTTGATTATGTGAAAGTAACATGTTGGAGCCAGCACCATATGGTTTGATCATGTGAAAGGAACATGTTGGAGCCAGGACCATATGGTTCATCATGTGAAAGGAACATGTTGGAGCCAGGACCATATGGTTTGACCATGTGAAATGAACATGTTGGAGCCAACACCATATGGTTTGATAATGTGAAAGGAACATGTTGGAGCCAGGACCATATGGTTTGACCATGTGAAAGGGACATGTTGGAGCCAACACCATATGGTTTGATAATGTGAAAGGAACATGTTGGAGCCAGGACCATATGGTTTGATCATGTGAAAGGAACATGTTGGAGCCAGCACCGTATGGTTTGGTCATGTGAAAGGAACATGTTGGAGCCAACACCGTATGGTTTGATAATGTGAAATGAACATGTTGGAGCCAACACCGTATGGTTTGATAATGTGAAAGGAACATGTAGGAGCCAACACCGTATGGTTTGATAATATGAAAGGAACATGTTGGAGCCAACACCATATGGTTTGATCATGTGAAAGGAACATGTTGGAGCCAGGACCATATGGTTTGATCATGTGAACGTAACATGTTGGAGCCAACACCGTATGGTTTGATCATGTGAAAGGAACATGTTGGAGCCAGCACCATATGGTTTGATCATGTGAAAGGAACATGTTGGAGCCAGGACCATATGGTTTGATCATGTGAAAGGAACATGTTGGAGCCAGCACCGTATGGTTTGGTAATGTGAAAGGAACATGTTGGAGCCAGGACCATATGGTTTGATCATGTGAAAGGAACATGTTGGAGCCAACACCGTATGGTTTGATCATGTGAAAGGAACATGTTGGAGCCAACACCGTATGGTTTGATCATGTGAAAGGAACATGTTGGAGCCAACACCGTATGGTTTGATCATGTGAAAGGAACATGTTGGAGCCAACAACGTATGGTTTGGTCATGTGAAAGGAACATGTTGGAGCCAACAACGTATGGTTTGGTCATTTGAAAGGAACATGTTGGAGCCAGGACCATATGGTTTGGTCATGTGAAAGGAACATGTTGGAGCCAACACCGTATGGTTTGATAATGTGAAAGGAACATGTTGGAGCCAACACCGTATGGTTTGATAATGTGAAAGGAACATGTTGGAGCCAACACCGTATGGTTTGATCATGTGAAAGGAACATGTTGGAGCCAACACCGTATGGTTTGATAATGTGAAAGGAACATGTTGGAGCCAACACCGTATGGTTTGATAATGTGAAAGGAACATGTTGGAGCCAACACCGTGTGGTTTGATAATGTGAAAGGAACATGTTGGAGCCAACACCGTATGGTTTGATCATGTGAAAGGAACATGTTGGAGCCAACACCGTATGGTTTTATAATGTGAAAGGAACATGTTGGAGCCAACACCGTATAGTTTGATAATGTGAAAGGAACATGTTGGAGCCAACACCATATGGTTTGATCATGTGAAAGGAACATGTTGGAGCCAACACCATATGGTTTGATCATGTGAAAGGAACATGTTGGAGCCAGGACCATATGGTTTGATCATGTGAAAGGAACATGTTGGAGCCAGCACCGTATGGTTTGATAATGTGAAAGGAACATGTTGGAGCCAACACCGTATAGTTTGATAATGTGAAAGGAACATGTTGGAGCCAACACCATATGGTTTGATCATGTGAAAGGAACATGTTGGAGCCAACACCATATAGTTTGATCATGTGAAAGGAACATGTTGGAGCCAGGACCATATGGTTTGATCATGTGAAAGGAACATGTTGGAGCCAGCACCGTATGGTTTGATAATGTGAAAGGAACATGTTGGAGCCAGGACCATATGGTTTGATCATGTGAAAGGAACATGTTGGAGCCAACACCGTATGGTTTGATCATGTGAAAGGAACATGTTGGAGCCAACACCGTATGGTTTGATCATGTGAAAGGAACATGTTGGAGCCAGGACCATATGGTTTGATCATGTGAAAGGAACATGTTGGAGCCAGGACCATATGGTTTGATCATGTGAAAGGAACATGTTGGAGCCAGCACCGTATGGTTTGATAATGTGAAAGGAACATGTTGGAGCCAACACCGTATAGTTTGATAATGTGAAAGGAACATGTTGGAGCCAACACCATATGGTTTGGTCATTTGAAATGAACATGTTGGAGCCAGGACCATATGGTTTGGTCATGTGAAAGGAACATGTTGGAGCCAACACCGTATGGTTTGATAATGTGAAAGGAACATGTTGGAGCCAACACCGTATGGTTTGATAATGTGAAAGGAACATGTTGGAGCCAACACCGTATGGTTTGATAATGTGAAAGGAACATGTTGGAGCCAACACCGTATGGTTTGATCATGTGAAAGGAACATGTTGGAGCCAACACCGTATGGTTTTATAATGTGAAAGGAACATGTTGGAGCCAACACCGTATAGTTTGATAATGTGAAAGGAACATGTTGGAGCCAACACCATATGGTTTGATCATGTGAAAGGAACATGTTGGAGCCAACACCATATGGTTTGATCATGTGAAAGGAACATGTTGGAGCCAGGACCATATGGTTTGATCATGTGAAAGGAACATGTTGGAGCCAGCACCGTATGGTTTGATAATGTGAAAGGAACATGTTGGAGCCAACACCGTATAGTTTGATAATGTGAAAGGAACATGTTGGAGCCAACACCATATGGTTTGATCATGTGAAAGGAACATGTTGGAGCCAACACCATATAGTTTGATCATGTGAAAGGAACATGTTGGAGCCAGGACCATATGGTTTGATCATGTGAAAGGAACATGTTGGAGCCAGCACCGTATGGTTTGATAATGTGAAGGGAACATGTTGGAGCCAGGACCATATGGTTTGATCATGTGAAAGGAACATGTTGGAGCCAACACCATATGGTTTGATCATGTGAAAGGAACATGTTGGAGCCAGCACCGTATGGTTTGGTCATGTGAAAGGAACATGTTGGAGCCAACAACGTATGGTTTGGTCATGTGAAAGGAACATGTTGGAGCCAATACCATATGGTTTGGTCATTTGAAATGAACATGTTGGAGCCAGGACCATATGGTTTGGTCATGTGAAAGGAACATGTTGGAGCCAACACCGTATGGTTTGATAATGTGAAAGGAACATGTTGGAGCCAACACCGTATGGTTTGATAATGTGAAAGGAACATGTTGGAGCCAACACCGTATGGTTTGATAATGTGAAAGGAACATGTTGGAGCCAACACCGTATGGTTTGATAATGTGAAAGGAACATGTTGGAGCCAACACCATATGGTTTGATAATGTGAAAGGAACATGTTGGAGCCAACACCATATGGTTTGATCATGTGAAAGGAACATGTTGGAGCCAGCACCGTATGGTTTGGTCATGTGAATGGAACATGTTGGAGCCAGGACCATATGGTTTGAACATGTGAGAGGAACATGTTGGAGCCAGGACCGTATGGTTTGATCATGTGAAAGGAACATGTTGGAGCCAACACCGTATGGTTTGATAATGTGAAAGGAACATGTTGGAGCCAGGACCATATGGTTTGACCATGTGAAAGGAACATGTTGGAGCCAATACCATATGGTTTGATAATGTGAAAGGAACATGTTGGAGCCAATACCATATGGTTTGATAATGTGAAAGGAACATGTTGGAGCCAACACCGTATGGTTTGATAATGTGAAAGGAACATGTTGGAGCCAACACCATATGG
Source organism: Oncorhynchus masou masou (assembly GCF_036934945.1). Classification (NCBI taxonomy): domain Eukaryota; kingdom Metazoa; phylum Chordata; class Actinopteri; order Salmoniformes; family Salmonidae; genus Oncorhynchus; species Oncorhynchus masou. Next base: position 19,777 of record NW_027008161.1, on the reverse strand, counting down.
TTTGATAATGTGAAAGGAACATGTTGGAGCCAACACCATATGGTTTGATCATGTGAAAGTAACATGTTGGAGCCAATACCATATGGTTTGATCATGTGAAAGTAACATGTTGGAGCCAACACCGTATGGTTTGATAATGTGAAAGGAACATGTTGGAGCCAACACCGTATGGTTTGATAATGTGAAAGGAACATGTTGGAGCCAGGACCGTATGGTTTGGTCATGTGAAAGGAACATGTTGGAGCCAACACCATATGGTTTGATCATGTGAAAGGAACATGTTGGAGCCAGGACCATATGGTTTGATCATGTGAAAGGAACATGTTGGAGCCAGGACCATATGGATTGATCATGTGAAAGGAACATGTTGGAGCCAGGACCATATGGTTTGATCATGTGAAAGGAACATGTTGGAGCCAACACCATATGGTTTGATCATGTGAAAGGAACATGTTGGAGCCAACAACGTATGGTTTGGTCATGTGAAAGGAACATGTTGGAGCCAACACCATACGGTTTGATAATGTGAAAGGAACATGTTGGAGCCAACACCATATGGTTTGATCATGTGAAAGGAACATGTTGGAGCCAGCACCGTATGGTTTGGTCATGTGAAAGGAACATGTTGGAGCCAACAACGTATGGTTTGGTCATGTGAAAGGAACATGTTGGAGCCAACAACGTATGGTTTGGTCATTTGAAATGAACATGTTGGAGCCAGGACCATATGGTTTGGTCATGTGAAAGGAACATGTTGGAGCCAACACCGTATGGTTTGATAATGTGAAAGGAACATGTTGGAGCCAACACCGTATGGTTTGATAATGTGAAAGGAACATGTTGGAGCCAACACCGTATGGTTTGATAATGTGAAAGGAACATGTTGGAGCCAACACCGTATGGTTTGATCATGTGAAAGGAACATGTTGGAGCCAACACCGTATGGTTTTATAATGTGAAAGGAACATGTTGGAGCCAACACCGTATAGTTTGATAATGTGAAAGGAACATGTTGGAGCCAACACCATATGGTTTGATCATGTGAAAGGAACATGTTGGAGCCAACACCATATGGTTTGATCATGTGAAAGGAACATGTTGGAGCCAGGACCATATGGTTTGATCATGTGAAAGGAACATGTTGGAGCCAGCACCGTATGGTTTGATAATGTGAAAGGAACATGTTGGAGCCAACACCGTATAGTTTGATAATGTGAAAGGAACATGTTGGAGCCAACACCATATGGTTTGATCATGTGAAAGGAACATGTTGGAGCCAACACCATATAGTTTGATCATGTGAAAGGAACATGTTGGAGCCAGGACCATATGGTTTGATCATGTGAAAGGAACATGTTGGAGCCAGCACCGTATGGTTTGATAATGTGAAAGGAACATGTTGGAGCCAGGACCATATGGTTTGATCATGTGAAAGGAACATGTTGGAGCCAACACCGTATGGTTTGATCATGTGAAAGGAACATGTTGGAGCCAACACCGTATGGTTTGATCATGTGAAAGGAACATGTTGGAGCCAGGACCATATGGTTTGATCATGTGAAAGGAACATGTTGGAGCCAGGACCATATGGTTTGATCATGTGAAAGGAACATGTTGTAGCCAGGACCATATGGTTTGATCATGTGAAAGGAACATGTTGGAGCCAACACCATATGGTTTGATCATGTGAAAGGAACATGTTGGAGCCAACACCGTATGGTTTGATAATGTGAAAGGAACATGTTGGAGCCAACACCGCGTGGTTTGATAATGTGAAAGGAACATGTTGGAGCCAACACCATATGGTTTGATCATGTGAAAGGAACATGTTGGAGCCAGGACCATATGGTTTGATTATGTGAAAGTAACATGTTGGAGCCAGCACCATATGGTTTGATCATGTGAAAGGAACATGTTGGAGCCAGGACCATATGGTTCATCATGTGAAAGGAACATGTTGGAGCCAGGACCATATGGTTTGACCATGTGAAAGGAACATGTTGGAGCCAACACCGTATGGTTTGATAATGTGAAAGGAACATGTTGGAGCCAACACCGTATGGTTTGATCATGTGAAAGGAACATGTTGGAGCCAACACCGTATGGTTTTATAATGTGAAAGGAACATGTTGGAGCCAACACCGTATAGTTTGATAATGTGAAAGGAACATGTTGGAGCCAACACCATATGGTTTGATCATGTGAAAGGAACATGTTGGAGCCAACACCATATGGTTTGATCATGTGAAAGGAACATGTTGGAGCCAGGACCATATGGTTTGATCATGTGAAAGGAACATGTTGGAGCCAGCACCGTATGGTTTGATAATGTGAAAGGAACATGTTGGAGCCAGGACCATATGGTTTGACCATGTGAAAGGGACATGTTGGAGCCAACACCATATGGTTTGATAATGTGAAAGGAACATGTTGGAGCCAGGACCATATGGTTTGATCATGTGAAAGGAACATGTTGGAGCCAGCACCGTATGGTTTGGTCATGTGAAAGGAACATGTTGGAGCCAACACCGTATGGTTTGATAATGTGAAATGAACATGTTGGAGCCAACACCGTATGGTTTGATAATGTGAAAGGAACATGTAGGAGCCAACACCGTATGGTTTGATAATATGAAAGGAACATGTTGGAGCCAACACCATATGGTTTGATCATGTGAAAGGAACATGTTGGAGCCAGGACCATATGGTTTGATCATGTGAACGTAACATGTTGGAGCCAACACCGTATGGTTTGATCATGTGAAAGGAACATGTTGGAGCCAGCACCATATGGTTTGATCATGTGAAAGGAACATGTTGGAGCCAGGACCATATGGTTTGATCATGTGAAAGGAACATGTTGGAGCCAGCACCGTATGGTTTGGTAATGTGAAAGGAACATGTTGGAGCCAGGACCATATGGTTTGATCATGTGAAAGGAACATGTTGGAGCCAACACCGTATGGTTTGATCATGTGAAAGGAACATGTTGGAGCCAACACCGTATGGTTTGATCATGTGAAAGGAACATGTTGGAGCCAACACCGTATGGTTTGATCATGTGAAAGGAACATGTTGGAGCCAACAACGTATGGTTTGGTCATGTGAAAGGAACATGTTGGAGCCAACAACGTATGGTTTGGTCATTTGAAAGGAACATGTTGGAGCCAGGACCATATGGTTTGGTCATGTGAAAGGAACATGTTGGAGCCAACACCGTATGGTTTGATAATGTGAAAGGAACATGTTGGAGCCAACACCGTATGGTTTGATAATGTGAAAGGAACATGTTGGAGCCAACACCGTATGGTTTGATCATGTGAAAGGAACATGTTGGAGCCAACACCGTATGGTTTGATAATGTGAAAGGAACATGTTGGAGCCAGCACCGTATGGTTTGATAATGTGAAAGGAACATGTTGGAGCCAGCACCGTATGGTTTGATAATGTGAAAGGAACATGTTGGAGCCAACACCGTATGGTTTGATCATGTGAAAGGAACATGTTGGAGCCAACACCGTATGGTTTTATAATGTGAAAGGAACATGTTGGAGCCAACACCGTATAGTTTGATAATGTGAAAGGAACATGTTGGAGCCAACACCATATGGTTTGATCATGTGAAAGGAACATGTTGGAGCCAACACCATATGGTTTGATCATGTGAAAGGAACATGTTGGAGCCAGGACCATATGGTTTGATCATGTGAAAGGAACATGTTGGAGCCAGCACCGTATGGTTTGATAATGTGAAAGGAACATGTTGGAGCCAACACCGTATAGTTTGATAATGTGAAAGGAACATGTTGGAGCCAACACCATATGGTTTGATCATGTGAAAGGAACATGTTGGAGCCAACACCATATAGTTTGATCATGTGAAAGGAACATGTTGGAGCCAGGACCATATGGTTTGATCATGTGAAAGGAACATGTTGGAGCCAGCACCGTATGGTTTGATAATGTGAAAGGAACATGTTGGAGCCAGGACCATATGGTTTGATCATGTGAAAGGAACATGTTGGAGCCAACACCGTATGGTTTGATCATGTGAAAGGAACATGTTGGAGCCAACACCGTATGGTTTGATCATGTGAAAGGAACATGTTGGAGCCAGGACCATATGGTTTGATCATGTGAAAGGAACATGTTGGAGCCAGGACCATATGGTTTGATCATGTGAAAGGAACATGTTGGAGCCAGGACCATATGGTTTGATCATGTGAAAGGAACATGTTGGAGCCAACACCATATGGTTTGATCATGTGAAAGGAACATGTTGGAGCCAACACCGTATGGTTTGATAATGTGAAAGGAACATGTTGGAGCCAACACCGCGTGGTTTGATAATGTGAAAGGAACATGTTGGAGCCAACACCATATGGTTTGATCATGTGAAAGGAACATGTTGGAGCCAGGACCATATGGTTTGATTATGTGAAAGTAACATGTTGGAGCCAGCACCATATGGTTTGATCATGTGAAAGGAACATGTTGGAGCCAGGACCATATGGTTCATCATGTGAAAGGAACATGTTGGAGCCAGGACCATATGGTTTGACCATGTGAAATGAACATGTTGGAGCCAACACCATATGGTTTGATAATGTGAAAGGAACATGTTGGAGCCAGGACCATATGGTTTGACCATGTGAAAGGAACATGTTGGAGCCAACACCATATGGTTTGATAATGTGAAAGGAACATGTTGGAGCCAGGACCATATGGTTTGATCATGTGAAAGGAACATGTTGGAGCCAGCACCGTATGGTTTGGTCATGTGAAAGGAACATGTTGGAGCCAACACCGTATGGTTTGATAATGTGAAATGAACATGTTGGAGCCAACACCGTATGGTTTGATAATGTGAAAGGAACATGTAGGAGCCAACACCGTATGGTTTGATAATATGAAAGGAACATGTTGGAGCCAACACCATATGGTTTGATCATGTGAAAGGAACATGTTGGAGCCAGGACCATATGGTTTGATCATGTGAACGTAACATGTTGGAGCCAACACCGTATGGTTTGATCATGTGAAAGGAACATGTTGGAGCCAGCACCATATGGTTTGATCATGTGAAAGGAACATGTTGGAGCCAGGACCATATGGTTTGATCATGTGAAAGGAACATGTTGGAGCCAGCACCGTATGGTTTGATAATGTGAAAGGAACATGTTGGAGCCAGGACCATATGGTTTGATCATGTGAAAGGAACATGTTGGAGCCAACACCGTATGGTTTGATCATGTGAAAGGAACATGTTGGAGCCAACACCGTATGGTTTGATCATGTGAAAGGAACATGTTGGAGCCAACACCGTATGGTTTGATCATGTGAAAGGAACATGTTGGAGCCAACAACGTATGGTTTGGTCATGTGAAAGGAACATGTTGGAGCCAACAACGTATGGTTTGGTCATTTGAAAGGAACATGTTGGAGCCAGGACCATATGGTTTGGTCATGTGAAAGGAACATGTTGGAGCCAACACCGTATGGTTTGATAATGTGAAAGGAACATGTTGGAGCCAACACCGTATGGTTTGATAATGTGAAAGGAACATGTTGGAGCCAACACCGTATGGTTTGATCATGTGAAAGGAACATGTTGGAGCCAACACCGTATGGTTTGATAATGTGAAAGGAACATGTTGGAGCCAACACCGTATAGTTTGATAATGTGAAAGGAACATGTTGGAGCCAACACCATATGGTTTGATCATGTGAAAGGAACATGTTGGAGCCAACACCATATGGTTTGATCATGTGAAAGGAACATGTTGGAGCCAGGACCATATGGTTTGATCATGTGAAAGGAACATGTTGGAGCCAGCACCGTATGGTTTGATAATGTGAAAGGAACATGTTGGAGCCAGGACCATATGGTTTGATCATGTGAAAGGAACATGTTGGAGCCAACACCGTATGGTTTGATCATGTGAAAGGAACATGTTGGAGCCAACACCGTATGGTTTGATCATGTGAAAGGAACATGTTGGAGCCAGGACCATATGGTTTGATCATGTGAAAGGAACATGTTGGAGCCAGGACAATATGGTTTGATCATGTGAAAGGAACATGTTGGAGCCAACACCATATGGTTTGATCATGTGAAAGGAACATGTTGGAGCCAACACCGTATGGTTTGATAATGTGAAAGGAACATGTTGGAGCCAACACCGCATGGTTTGATAATGTGAAAGGAACATGTTGGAGCCAACACCATATGGTTTGATCATGTGAAAGGAACATGTTGGAGCCAGGACCATATGGTTTGATTATGTGAAAGTAACATGTTGGAGCCAGCACCATATGGTTTGATCATGTGAAAGGAACATGTTGGAGCCAGGACCATATGGTTTGACCATGTGAAATGAACATGTTGGAGCCAACACCATATGGTTTGATAATGTGAAAGGAACATGTTGGAGCCAGGACCATATGGTTTGACCATGTGAAAGGAACATGTTGGAGCCAACACCATATGGTTTGATAATGTGAAAGGAACATGTTGGAGCCAGGACCATATGGTTTGATCATGTGAAAGGAACATGTTGGAGCCAACAACGTATGGTTTGGTCATGTGAAAGGAACATGTTGGAGCCAGCACCGTATGGTTTGGTCATGTGAACGGAACATGTTGGAGCCAACACCGTATGGTTTGATAATGTGAAATGAACATGTTGGAGCCAACACCGTATGGTTTGATAATGTGAAAGGAACATGTAGGAGCCAACACCGTATGGTTTGATAACGTGAAAGGAACATGTAGGAGCCAACACCGTATGGTTTGATAACGTGAAAGGAACATGTTGGAGCCAACACCATATGGTTTGATCATGTGAAAGGAACATGTTGGAGCCAGGACCATATGGTTTGATCATGTGAACGTAACATGTTGGAGCCAGGACCATATGGTTTGATCATGTGAACGTAACATGTTGGAGCCAACACCGTATGGTTTGATCATGTGAAAGGAACATGTTGGAGCCAGCACCATATGGTTTGATCATGTGAAAGGAACATGTTGGAGCCAGGACCATATGGTTTGATCATGTGAAAGGAACATGTTGGAGCCAGCACCGTATGGTTTGATAATGTGAAAGGAACATGTTGGAGCCAGGACCATATGGTTTGATCATGTGAAAGGAACATGTTGGAGCCAACACCGTATGGTTTGATCATGTGAAAGGAACATGTTGGAGCCAACACCGTATGGTTTGATCATGTGAAAGGAACATGTTGGAGCCAACACCGTATGGTTTGATCATGTGAAAGGAACATGTTGGAGCCAACACCGTATGGTTTGATAATGTGAAAGGAACATGTTGGAGCCAACACCATATGGTTTGATCATGTGAAAGGAACATGTTGGAGCCAACAACGTATGGTTTGGTCATGTGAAAGGAACATGTTGGAGCCAACACCGTATGGTTTGATAATGTGAAAGGAACATGTTGGAGCAAACACCGTATGGTTTGATAATGTGAAAGGAACATGTTGGAGCCAGCACCGTATGGTTTGATAATGTGAAAGGAACATGTTGGAGTCAGGACCATATGGTTTGATCATGTGAAAGGAACATGTTGGAGCCAACACCGTATGGTTTGATCATGTGAAAAGAACATGTTGGAGCCAACACCGTATGGTTTGATCATGTGAAAGGAACATGTTGGAGCCAACACCGTATGGTTTGATCATGTGAAAGGAACATGTTGGAGCCAGGACCATATGGTTTGATCATGTGAAAGTAACATGTTGGAGCCAGCACCATATGGTTTGATCATGTGAAAGGAACATGTTGGAGCCAGGACCATATGGTTTGATCATGTGAAAGGAACATGTTGGAGCCAGCACCGTATGGTTTGATAATGTGAAAGGAACATGTTGGAGTCAGGACCATATGGTTTGATCATGTGAAAGGAACATGTTGGAGCCAACACCGTATGGTTTGATCATGTGAAAAGAACATGTTGGAGCCAACACCATATGTTTTGATCATGTGAAAGGAACATGTTGGAGCCAGGACCATATGGTTTGATCATGTGAAAGGAACATGTTGGAGCCAACACCGTATGGTTTGATCATGTGAAAGGAACATGTTGGAGCCAACACCGTATGGTTTGATCATGTGAAAGGAACATGTTGGAGCCAACACCATATGGTTTGATCATGTGAAAGGAACATGTTGGAGCCAGGACCATATGGTTTGATTATGTGAAAGTAACATGTTGGAGCCAGCACCATATGGTTTGATCATGTGAAAGGAACATGTTGGAGCCAGGACCATATGGTTTGATCATGTGAAAGGAACATGTTGGAGCCAGGACCATATGGTTTGACCATGTGAAATGAACATGTTGGAGCCAACACCATATGGTTTGATAATGTGAAAGGAACATGTTGGAGCCAGGACCATATGGTTTGACCATGTGAAAGGAACATGTTGGAGCCAACACCATATGGTTTGATAATGTGAAAGGAACATGTTGGAGCCAGGACCATATGGTTTGATCATGTGAAAGGAACATGTTGGAGCCAACAACGTATGGTTTGGTCATGTGAAAGGAACATGTTGGAGCCAGCACCGTATGGTTTGGTCATGTGAAAGGAACATGTTGGAGCCAACACCGTATGGTTTGATAATGTGAAATGAACATGTTGGAGCCAACACCGTATGGTTTGATAATGTGAAAGGAACATGTAGGAGCCAACACCGTATGGTTTGATAACGTGAAAGGAACATGTAGGAGCCAACACCGTATGGTTTGATAACGTGAAAGGAACATGTTGGAGCCAACACCATATGGTTTGATCATGTGAAAGGAACATGTTGGAGCCAGGACCATATGGTTTGATCATGTGAACGTAACATGTTGGAGCCAACACCGTATGGTTTGATCATGTGAAAGGAACATGTTGGAGCCAGCACCATATGGTTTGATCATGTGAAAGGAACATGTTGGAGCCAGGACCATATGGTTTGATCATGTGAAAGGAACATGTTGGAGCCAGCACCGTATGGTTTGATAATGTGAAAGGAACATGTTGGAGCCAGGACCATATGGTTTGATCATGTGAAAGGAACATGTTGGAGCCAACACCGTATGGTTTGATCATGTGAAAGGAACATGTTGGAGCCAACACCGTATGGTTTGATCATGTGAAAGGAACATGTTGGAGCCAACACCGTATGGTTTGATCATGTGAAAGGAACATGTTGGAGCCAACACCGTATGGTTTGATAATGTGAAAGGAACATGTTGGAGCCAACACCATATGGTTTGATCATGTGAAAGGAACATGTTGGAGCCAACAACGTATGGTTTGGTCATGTGAAAGGAACATGTTGGAGCCAACACCGTATGGTTTGATAATGTGAAAGGAACATGTTGGAGCAAACACCGTATGGTTTGATAATGTGAAAGGAACATGTTGGAGCCAACACCATATGGTTTGATCATGTGAAAGGAACATGTTGGAGCCAGGACCATATGGTTTGATCATGTGAAAGTAACATGTTGGAGCCAGCACCATATGGTTTGATCATGTGAAAGGAACATGTTGGAGCCAGGACCATATGGTTTGATCATGTGAAAGGAACATGTTGGAGCCAGCACCGTATGGTTTGATAATGTGAAAGGAACATATTGGAGTCAGGACCATATGGTTTGATCATGTGAAAGGAACATGTTGGAGCCAACACCGTATGGTTTGATCATGTGAAAAGAACATGTTGGAGCCAACACCGTATGGTTTGATCATGTGAAAGGAACATGTTGGAGCCAACACCGTATGGTTTGATCATGTGAAAGGAACATGTTGGAGCCAGCACCATATGTTTTGATCATGTGAAAGGAACATGTTGGAGCCAGGACCATATGGTTTGATCATGTGAAAGGAACATGTTGGAGCCAACACCGTATGGTTTGATCATGTGAAAGGAACATGTTGGAGCCAACACCGTATGGTTTGATCATGTGAAAGGAACATGTTGGAGCCAACACCGTATGGTTTGATAATGTGAAAGGAACATGTTGGAGCCAACACCATATGGTTTGATCATGTGAAAGGAACATGTTGGAGCCAACACCGTATGGTTTGATCATGTGAAAGGAACATGTTGGAGCCAACACCGTATGGTTTGATCATGTGAAAGGAACATGTTGGAGCCAACACCGTATGGTTTGATAATGTGAAAGGAACATGTTGGAGCCAACACCATATGGTTTGATCATGTGAAAGGAACATGTTGGAGCCAACACCGTATGGTTTGATAACGTGAAAGGAACATGTAGGAGCCAACACCGTATGGTTTGATAACGTGAAAGGAACATGTTGGAGCCAACACCATATGGTTTGATCATGTGAAAGGAACATGTTGGAGCCAGGACCATATGGTTTGATCATGTGAACGTAACATGTTGGAGCCAACACCGTATGGTTTGATCATGTGAAAGGAACATGTTGGAGCCAGCACCATATGGTTTGATCATGTGAAAGGAACATGTTGGAGCCAGGACCATATGGTTTGATCATGTGAAAGGAACATGTTGGAGCCAGCACCGTATGGTTTGATAATGTGAAAGGAACATGTTGGAGCCAGGACCATATGGTTTGATCATGTGAAAGGAACATGTTGGAGCCAACACCGTATGGTTTGATCATGTGAAAGGAACATGTTGGAGCCAACACCGTATGGTTTGATCATGTGAAAGGAACATGTTGGAGCCAACACCGTATGGTTTGATCATGTGAAAGGAACATGTTGGAGCCAACACCGTATGGTTTGATAATGTGAAAGGAACATGTTGGAGCCAACACCATATGGTTTGATCATGTGAAAGGAACATGTTGGAGCCAACAACGTATGGTTTGGTCATGTGAAAGGAACATGTTGGAGCCAACACCGTATGGTTTGATAATGTGAAAGGAACATGTTGGAGCAAACACCGTATGGTTTGATAATGTGAAAGGAACATGTTGGAGCCAACACCATATGGTTTGATCATGTGAAAGGAACATGTTGGAGCCAGGACCATATGGTTTGATCATGTGAAAGTAACATGTTGGAGCCAGCACCATATGGTTTGATCATGTGAAAGGAACATGTTGGAGCCAGGACCATATGGTTTGATCATGTGAAAGGAACATGTTGGAGCCAGCACCGTATGGTTTGATAATGTGAAAGGAACATGTTGGAGTCAGGACCATATGGTTTGATCATGTGAAAGGAACATGTTGGAGCCAACACCGTATGGTTTGATCATGTGAAAAGAACATGTTGGAGCCAGGACCATATGGTTTGATCATGTGAAAGTAACATGTTGGAGCCAGCACCATATGGTTTGATCATGTGAAAGGAACATGTTGGAGCCAACACCATATGGTTTGATCATGTGAAAGGAACATGTTGGAGCCAACACCGTATGGTTTGATCATGTGAAAGGAACATGTTGGAGCCAACACCGTATGGTTTGATAATGTGAAAGGAACATGTTGGAGCCAACACCATATGGTTTGATCATGTGAAAGGAACATGTTGGAGCCAACAACGTATGGTTTGGTCATGTGAAAGGAACATGTTGGAGCCAACACCGTATGGTTTGATAATGTGAAAGGAACATGTTGGAGCAAACACCGTATGGTTTGATAATGTGAAAGGAACATGTTGGAGCCAACACCATATGGTTTGATCATGTGAAAGGAACATGTTGGAGCCAGGACCATATGGTTTGATCATGTGAAAGTAACATGTTGGAGCCAGCACCATATGGTTTGATCATGTGAAAGGAACATGTTGGAGCCAGGACCATATGGTTTGATCATGTGAAAGGAACATGTTGGAGCCAGCACCGTATGGTTTGATAATGTGAAAGGAACATGTTGGAGTCAGGACCATATGGTTTGATCATGTGAAAGGAACATGTTGGAGCCAACACCGTATGGTTTGATCATGTGAAAAGAACATGTTGGAGCCAACACCGTATGGTTTGATCATGTGAAAGGAACATGTTGGAGCCAACACCGTATGGTTTGATCATGTGAAAGGAACATGTTGGAGCCAGCACCATATGTTTTGATCATGTGAAAGGAACATGTTGGAGCCAGGACCATATGGTTTGATCATGTGAAAGGAACATGTTGGAGCCAACACCGTATGGTTTGATCATGTGAAAGGAACATGTTGGAGCCAACACCGTATGGTTTGATAATGTGAAAGGAACATGTTGGAGCCAACACCATATGGTTTGATCATGTGAAAGGAACATGTTGGAGCCAACACCGTATGGTTTGATAACGTGAAAGGAACATGTAGGAGCCAACACCGTATGGTTTGATAACGTGAAAGGAACATGTTGGAGCCAACACCATATGGTTTGATCATGTGAAAGGAACATGTTGGAGCCAGGACCATATGGTTTGATCATGTGAACGTAACATGTTGGAGCCAACACCGTATGGTTTGATCATGTGAAAGGAACATGTTGGAGCCAGCACCATATGGTTTGATCATGTGAAAGGAACATGTTGGAGCCAGGACCATATGGTTTGATCATGTGAAAGGAACATGTTGGAGCCAGCACCGTATGGTTTGATAATGTGAAAGGAACATGTTGGAGCCAGGACCATATGGTTTGATCATGTGAAAGGAACATGTTGGAGCCAACACCGTATGGTTTGATCATGTGAAAGGAACATGTTGGAGCCAACACCGTATGGTTTGATCATGTGAAAGGAACATGTTGGAGCCAACACCGTATGGTTTGATCATGTGAAAGGAACATGTTGGAGCCAACACCGTATGGTTTGATAATGTGAAAGGAACATGTTGGAGCCAACACCATATGGTTTGATCATGTGAAAGGAACATGTTGGAGCCAACAACGTATGGTTTGGTCATGTGAAAGGAACATGTTGGAGCCAACACCGTATGGTTTGATAATGTGAAAGGAACATGTTGGAGCAAACACCGTATGGTTTGATAATGTGAAAGGAACATGTTGGAGCCAACACCATATGGTTTGATCATGTGAAAGGAACATGTTGGAGCCAGGACCATATGGTTTGATCATGTGAAAGTAACATGTTGGAGCCAGCACCATATGGTTTGATCATGTGAAAGGAACATGTTGGAGCCAGGACCATATGGTTTGATCATGTGAAAGGAACATGTTGGAGCCAGCACCGTATGGTTTGATAATGTGAAAGGAACATGTTGGAGTCAGGACCATATGGTTTGATCATGTGAAAGGAACATGTTGGAGCCAACACCGTATGGTTTGATCATGTGAAAAGAACATGTTGGAGCCAACACCGTATGGTTTGATCATGTGAAAGGAACATGTTGGAGCCAACACCGTATGGTTTGATCATGTGAAAGGAACATGTTGGAGCCAACACCGTATGATTTGATAATGTGAAAGGACCATGTTGGAGCCAACACCATATGGTTTGATCATGTGAAAGAAACATGTTGGAGCCGACACCGTATGGTTTGATCATGTGAAAGGAACATGTTGGAGCCAGGACCATATGGTTTGATCATGTGAAAGTAACATGTTGGAGCCAGCACCATATGGTTTGATCATGTGAAAGGAACATGTTGGAGCCAACACCATATGGTTTGATCATGTGAAAGGAACATGTTGGAGCCAGGACCATATGGTTTGATCATGTGAAAGTAACATGTTGGAGCCAGCACCATATGGTTTGATCATGTGAAAGGAACATGTTGGAGCCAGGACCATATGGTTTGATCATGTGAAAGGAACATGTTGGAGCCAGCACCGTATGGTTTGATAATGTGAAAGGAACATGTTGGAGTCAGGACCATATGGTTTGATCATGTGAAAGGAACATGTTGGAGCCAACACCGTATGGTTTGATCATGTGAAAAGAACATGTTGGAGCCAACACCGTATGGTTTGATCATGTGAAAGGAACATGTTGGAGCCAACACCGTATGGTTTGATCATGTGAAAGGAACATGTTGGAGCCAGCACCATATGTTTTGATCATGTGAAAGGAACATGTTGGAGCCAGGACCATATGGTTTGATCATGTGAAAGGAACATGTTGGAGCCAACACCGTATGGTTTGATCATGTGAAAGGAACATGTTGGAGCCAACACCGTATGGTTTGATAATGTGAAAGGAACATGTTGGAGCCAACACCATATGGTTTGATCATGTGAAAGGAACATGTTGGAGCCAACACCGTATGGTTTGATAACGTGAAAGGAACATGTAGGAGCCAACACCGTATGGTTTGATAACGTGAAAGGAACATGTTGGAGCCAACACCATATGGTTTGATCATGTGAAAGGAACATGTTGGAGCCAGGACCATATGGTTTGATCATGTGAACGTAACATGTTGGAGCCAACACCGTATGGTTTGATCATGTGAAAGGAACATGTTGGAGCCAGCACCATATGGTTTGATCATGTGAAAGGAACATGTTGGAGCCAGGACCATATGGTTTGATCATGTGAAAGGAACATGTTGGAGCCAGCACCGTATGGTTGGATCATGTGAAAGGAACATGTTGGAGCCAACACCGTATGGTTTGATCATGTGAAAGGAACATGTTGGAGCCAACACCGTATGGTTTGATAATGTGAAAGGAACATGTTGGAGCCAACACCATATGGTTTGATCATGTGAAAGGAACATGTTGGAGCCAACACCGTATGGTTTGATAACGTGAAAGGAACATGTAGGAGCCAACACCGTATGGTTTGATAACGTGAAAGGAACATGTTGGAGCCAACACCATATGGTTTGATCATGTGAAAGGAACATGTTGGAGCCAGGACCATATGGTTTGATCATGTGAACGTAACATGTTGGAGCCAACACCGTATGGTTTGATCATGTGAAAGGAACATGTTGGAGCCAGCACCATATGTTTTGATCATGTGAAAGGAACATGTTGGAGCCAGGACCATATGGTTTGATCATGTGAAAGGAACATGTTGGAGCCAACACCGTATGGTTTGATCATGTGAAAGGAACATGTTGGAGCCAACACCGTATGGTTTGATAATGTGAAAGGAACATGTTGGAGCCAACACCATATGGTTTGATAATGTGAAAGGACCATGTTGGAGCCAACACCATATGGTTTGATCATGTGAAAGAAACATGTTGGAGCCGACACCGTATGGTTTGATCATGTGAAAGTAACATGTTGGAGCCAGCACCATATGGTTTGATCATGTGAAAGGAACATGTTGGAGCCAACACCATATGGTTTGATCATGTGAAAGGAACATGTTGGAGCCAACACCGTATGGTTTGATCATGTGAAAGTAACATGTTGGAGCCAGCACCGTATGGTTTGATAATGTGAAAGGAACATGTTGGAGCCAACACCATATGGTTTGATCATGTGAAAGGAACATGTTGGAGCCAACAACGTATGGTTTGGTCATGTGAAAGGAACATGTTGGAGCCAACACCGTATGGTTTGATAATGTGAAAGGAACATGTTGGAGCAAACACCGTATGGTTTGATAATGTGAAAGGAACATGTTGGAGCCAACACCATATGGTTTGATCATGTGAAAGGAACATGTTGGAGCCAGGACCATATGGTTTGATCATGTGAAAGTAACATGTTGGAGCCAGCACCATATGGTTTGATCATGTGAAAGGAACATGTTGGAGCCAGGACCATATGGTTTGATCATGTGAAAGGAACATGTTGGAGCCAGCACCGTATGGTTTGATAATGTGAAAGGAACATGTTGGAGTCAGGACCATATGGTTTGATCATGTGAAAGGAACATGTTGGAGCCAACACCGTATGGTTTGATCATGTGAAAAGAACATGTTGGAGCCAACACCGTATGGTTTGATCATGTGAAAGGAACATGTTGGAGCCAACACCGTATGGTTTGATCATGTGAAAGGAACATGTTGGAGCCAACACCGTATGATTTGATAATGTGAAAGGACCATGTTGGAGCCAACACCATATGGTTTGATCATGTGAAAGAAACATGTTGGAGCCGACACCGTATGGTTTGATCATGTGAAAGGAACATGTTGGAGCCAGGACCATATGGTTTGATCATGTGAAAGTAACATGTTGGAGCCAGCACCATATGGTTTGATCATGTGAAAGGAACATGTTGGAGCCAACACCATATGGTTTGATCATGTGAAAGGAACATGTTGGAGCCAACACCGTATGGTTTGATAATGTGAAAGGAACATGTTGGAGCAAACACCGTATGGTTTGATAATGTGAAAGGAACATGTTGGAGCCAACACCATATGGTTTGATCATGTGAAAGGAACATGTTGGAGCCAGGACCATATGGTTTGATCATGTGAAAGTAACATGTTGGAGCCAGCACCATATGGTTTGATCATGTGAAAGGAACATGTTGGAGCCAGGACCATATGGTTTGATCATGTGAAAGGAACATGTTGGAGCCAGCACCGTATGGTTTGATAATGTGAAAGGAACATGTTGGAGTCAGGACCATATGGTTTGATCATGTGAAAGGAACATGTTGGAGCCAACACCGTATGGTTTGATCATGTGAAAAGAACATGTTGGAGCCAACACCGTATGGTTTGATCATGTGAAAGGAACATGTTGGAGCCAACACCGTATGGTTTGATCATGTGAAAGGAACATGTTGGAGCCAGCACCATATGTTTTGATCATGTGAAAGGAACATGTTGGAGCCAGGACCATATGGTTTGATCATGTGAAAGGAACATGTTGGAGCCAACACCGTATGGTTTGATCATGTGAAAGGAACATGTTGGAGCCAACACCGTATGGTTTGATAATGTGAAAGGAACATGTTGGAGCCAACACCATATGGTTTGATCATGTGAAAGGAACATGTTGGAGCCAACACCGTATGGTTTGATAACGTGAAAGGAACATGTTGGAGCCAACACCATATGGTTTGATCATGTGAAAGGAACATGTTGGAGCCAGGACCATATGGTTTGATCATGTGAACGTAACATGTTGGAGCCAACACCGTATGGTTTGATCATGTGAAAGGAACATGTTGGAGCCAGCACCATATGGTTTGATCATGTGAAAGGAACATGTTGGAGCCAGGACCATATGGTTTGATCATGTGAAAGGAACATGTTGGAGCCAGCACCGTATGGTTTGATAATGTGAAAGGAACATGTTGGAGCCAGGACCATATGGTTTGATCATGTGAAAGGAACATGTTGGAGCCAACACCGTATGGTTTGATCATGTGAAAGGAACATGTTGGAGCCAACACCGTATGGTTTGATCATGTGAAAGGAACATGTTGGAGCCAACACCGTATGGTTTGATCATGTGAAAGGAACATGTTGGAGCCAACACCGTATGGTTTGATAATGTGAAAGGAACATGTTGGAGCCAACACCATATGGTTTGATCATGTGAAAGGAACATGTTGGAGCCAACAACGTATGGTTTGGTCATGTGAAAGGAACATGTTGGAGCCAACACCGTATGGTTTGATAATGTGAAAGGAACATGTTGGAGCAAACACCGTATGGTTTGATAATGTGAAAGGAACATGTTGGAGCCAACACCATATGGTTTGATCATGTGAAAGGAACATGTTGGAGCCAGGACCATATGGTTTGATCATGTGAAAGTAACATGTTGGAGCCAGCACCATATGGTTTGATCATGTGAAAGGAACATGTTGGAGCCAGGACCATATGGTTTGATCATGTGAAAGGAACATGTTGGAGCCAGCACCGTATGGTTTGATAATGTGAAAGGAACATGTTGGAGTCAGGACCATATGGTTTGATCATGTGAAAGGAACATGCTGGAGCCAACACCGTATGGTTTGATCATGTGAAAAGAACATGTTGGAGCCAACACCGTATGGTTTGATCATGTGAAAGGAACATGTTGGAGCCAGGACCATATGGTTTGATCATGTGAAAGTAACATGTTGGAGCCAGCACCATATGGTTTGATCATGTGAAAGGAACATGTTGGAGCCAACACCATATGGTTTGATCATGTGAAAGGAACATGTTGGAACCAGGACCATATGGTTTGATCATGTGAAAGTAACATGTTGGAGCCAGCACCATATGGTTTGATCATGTGAAAGGAACATGTTGGAGCCAGGACCATATGGTTTGATCATGTGAAAGGAACATGTTGGAGCCAGCACCGTATGGTTTGATAATGTGAAAGGAACATGTTGGAGTCAGGACCATATGGTTTGATCATGTGAAAGGAACATGTTGGAGCCAACACCGTATGGTTTGATCATGTGAAAAGAACATGTTGGAGCCAACACCGTATGGTTTGATCATGTGAAAGGAACATGTTGGAGCCAGGACCATATGGTTTGATCATGTGAAAGTAACATGTTGGAGCCAGCACCATATGGTTTGATCATGTGAAAGGAACATGTTGGAGCCAACACCATATGGTTTGATCATGTGAAAGGAACATGTTGGAGCCAACACCGTATGGTTTGATCATGTGAAAGGAACATGTTGGAGCCAACACCGTATGGTTTGATCATGTGAAAGGAACATGTTGGAGCCAACACCGTATGGTTTGATAGTGTGAAAGGAACATGTTGGAGCCAACACCATATGGTTTGATCATGTGAAAGGAACATGTTGGAGCCAGCACCGTATCGTTTGGTCATGTGAAAGGAACATGTTGGAGCCAACACCGTATGGTTTGATAATGTGAAAGGAACATGTTGGAGCCAACACCATATGGTTTGATCATGTGAAAGGAACATGTTGGAGCCAGGACCATATGGTTTGATCATGTGAAAGGAACATGTTGGAGCCAGGACCATATGGTTTCATCATGTGAAAGGAACATGTTGGAGCCAGGACCATATGGTTTGATCATGTAAAAGGAACATGTTGGAGCCAACACCATATGGTTTGATCATGTGAAAGGAACATGTTGGAGCCAACAATGTATGGTTTGGTCATGTGAAAGGAACATGTTGGAGCCAGGACCATATGGTTTGATCATTTGAAAGGAACATGTTGGAGCCAACACCATATGGTTTGATCATGTGAAAGGAACATATTGGAGCCAGGACCATATGGTTTGATCATGTGAAAGGAACATGTTGGAGCCAACACCGTATGGTTTGATCATGTGAAAGGAACATGTTGGAGCCAGCACCATATGGTTTGATCATGTGAAAGGAACATGTTGGAGCCAGGACCATATGGTTTGATCATGTGAAAGGAACATGTTGGAGCCAACACCATATGGTTTGATCATGTGAAAGGAACATGTTGGAGCCAGCACCGTATGGTTTGGTCATGTGAAAGGAACATGTTGGAGCCAACAACGTATGGTTTGGTCATGTGAAAGGAACATGTTGGAGCCAACACCGTATGGTTTGATCATGTGAAAGGAACATGTTGGAGCAAACACCGTATGGTTTGATCATGTGAAAGGAACATGTTGGAGCCAACACCATATGGTTTGATCATGTGAAAGGAACATGTTGGAGCCAGGACCATATGGTTTGATCATGTGAAAGGAACATGTTGGAGCCAACACTGTATGGTTTGATCATGTGAAAGGAACATGTTGGAGCCAACACCGTATGGTTTGATCATGTGAAAGGAACATGTTGGGGCCAACACCGTATGGTTTGATCATGTGAAAGGAACATGTTGGAGCCAACACCGTATGGTTTGATCATGTGAAAGGAACATGTTGGAGCCAACACCGTATGGTTTGATAATGTGAAAGGAACATGTTGGAGCCAACACCATATG